>NW_026690868.1:2494744-2794744 GCF_020826845.1 Diceros bicornis minor
AGGGATGAACTGGTGTGACACCACAGGACAGAAGTTGCAGTCACTTTCAGGACTTAAAGAAGGTGAAATCTTTCAGCTTAGTCCCCTGTGAGCCAGTCAGGGGCCAAGTCTAGAAAGGCTTGGAGCCTGAGTCCATCCAATGTGGTTTCGTTCTGTTTCAGCCAAGCTCCTCTGGACCCAAGCTGGGAAAAGGGGACCTCAGATCTAGTCAGATCTAGTCATCGCAGCTTCCATAGGTCGCCATGAGGCAGGTAATAGCCCAGGCGCCGTCACTGGACCTCATAGTCGCCCTCCTTCCTCCGCTGGCAGACAGTGACTTGTGAGGTGAGGAGAGCACATCAGAATGTTCCAGTCAGTTGCCCAGTATGGGAGACTCCAGGGGAAGGAGATGTCAAAGTCACAGAGACCCGATGCCTCCTGTGTCTCCCTCTTCCTTTTGTCCACTTAATTTTCACCCTCAGTCCTTCTTTTCCTTCCCTTTTCCCTCTCTTGGCTCTCTCTTCCTCTCTTTCCCCTACATGTTCTAACTTAATTGAGGTATTAACGACATACAATTAACTGCATACATTTAAAGTGAACAATTTGATACATTTTGATTATAACTTATTCAACCAACACCACAATCAAGAAAAGGAATGCCCATCCTCCCCAAATTTCCTCATGCTCATTTTAATTCCTCCTTTCCTGCCATTTGCAAACACATTCTCATTCCCAGGCAACCAGTGATCCGGTATATGTCCCTACAGATTTTCCTGTATTTTCCAAGAATTTTTATAAATGAGATCATATACTATGTACTCATTTTTTACTGGCTTCTTTCACTCAGCATAATTATTCTGAGATTTATGCTTGTCACTGCATGTACTATGAATTCATTCCTATCCCCATCCCTTCCCTGGCAGCACTGTGCACACACCCGAGCACTTCCCAGGTTGGCATGAGAGCCAATAGTACTGCTGCATCCCCAAAAGTAGGAAGGCGCCTTGGTGCAACTCTGGGAGGGGTTGGCAGCAGCCCTGGACCCACGCATGAATGCTTTCCTGGATGGTTGGAAAGCCCACCGTGCCACTGGAGTCCCAATGATTGGCCAATGCTCAGAACCCTTGAAGAAGACCCATCCACCAAGCACAGAGGCTGGCATGAGCATAAGAAAAGGCAGCATCAGATATCTGTGCACATGCAAGTGCTTTCCCAGATGGCACAAATACCCGTAGTAGTGCTATGGTCACACAACTGGGTACGTGCCTCCGTGTGGCGGCAACTCTGAGCCCAGTGTGAATGCTTTCTCAGCGGGTGGGAACACCCACAGTACCCATGCAACTTCCAGCATATGGGGTGGGATCAGAAACACAGCTCATGCTTCCCCCACAGTGCTAGCAGGTGGAATCTGTGACCTGATACTAGCACAAATATGCAGGCAAAAGATTAGTTCATCAAACACCATAAGAAACTACAGTAAAAATTCAGAGCAGAAGGAAATGACAAGTCTCCAGAAACCAACCTTGAAGTCACAGAAATTTACAATCTAAATGACAGAGAATTCAAAATAACTGTCATAAAGAAACTCACCAAGTTACAAGAATGTTCAGACAGTTCGATGAACTCAAAATAAAATTAATGAGGAAAAGGAATACTTCAGCAAAGAGAATGAAACTATTAAAAAAAAGCAGAAATTCTGGATATGAAGAACATAATTAATGAGATAAAAAAGAATCTAGAATCCTTAAAAAATAGATCTGATGTTATGGATGAAAGAATTAGTGATTTAGAGGATAGAAATATAGAAATGCTTCCAGTGGACGAAGAGAGAGGACTCAGATTTTTAAAAAATGAAGGAATTCTTGGAGAAATATATGACTCAATTATAAAAGCAGCCTAAGAATTATACGTATTCCAGAGGGAGAAAAGAGGGAGAAAGGAGCAGAGAGCTTGTTCAAAGAATAATAGCTGAGAACTTCCCAAATCTGGGGAAGAACCGGACTTACAAATACATGAAGACAACAGAATGCCTAATTACATCAATGCTAAAAGACTTTCTCCAAGGCATATAATAGTAAAATTGGCAAAAGCCAATGGCAAAGAAAAAATATTAAGGGAAGCGAGACAGAAGAAAATAACCTAAAAATGAACCCCTATCAGGCTTTCAGCATATTTCTTGGTAGAAACTTTACAGGCAAGGAAAGAATGGAATGATATATTAAAAATACTGAAAGACAAAAACTTTCAGCCAAGAATACTCTATCCAGTGAAACGATCCTTATGATACAATGGAGAAATAAAAGTTTTCCCAGATAAACAAAGGCTGAGGGAGTTCATCGCCACTAGATCTCCCATACAAGCAATGATCAAGAACGCCCTCATACCTGAAACAAAAAGAAGGTAAATGTCTACAAAGCTTTGAGCAAAGAGATAAATAGACAGACAAAATCAGAAAGCTACAGCTCTGCTTCACAACAGGGTAGCAAATACTTAATTATAACTTAAAAGAAGAAGGGAAGGAAAGCATCAAAAGTAACTATAAACACTTCAGCTTAGTCACAAATGCACAACACAAAAATAAATAACTTGTGACAACAATAACTCAGAAGGAGAAGAGGAAAGGAACGGAACCTGCTTAGACTAATGGAGATAAGAGTCTCTCAGAAGATGGACTATGTCATCTGTGAGATCTTCATACAAACCTCACAGTAACCAGCAAACAAAAAGTCAGAGCAGAGCCATAGATCATAAAAAAAGATAAAACCTCCACAGAAAACCCCCAAAATGAAATGGTAGTCAGAAAGACAAAGGAAGAGAAACAATGGAAATATAGATTAGGTGGGATTAAGCCCTCATGTATCAATAATCACTCTAAATGTAAATCGATTGAATTCTCCAATCAACAGACACAGAGTGGTGGGGTGGATTAGAAAACAAGACCCAAAAATACGCTGCCTCCAGGAAACACATCTGAGCACAAAAAACAAACAGGCTCAGAATGAATGGATGGGAGACAATACTGCAAGCAAATGGCAAATAAAAGAAAGTAGGTGTTTCCATACTTATATCAGACAAAGCAGACTTCAAGATAAAAAAAGACTATGAGAGACAAAGAGGGGCAGTATATAATGATAAAGGGGACTTTCCACCAAGAGGACATAACACTTATAAAGATATATGCACCTAACACAGCAGCACAAAAGAATATAAAGCAACTATCAATAGACCTAAAGGGAGAAATTAACAGCAACACAATAATAGCAGGGGACCTGAACAACCCACTTACATCTACGGATAGATCATGCAGAGAAAGGCAACAAGTAAATAGTGGAATTAAATGAAACATATGATCAGATGAACTTAATTGATATATAGAGAGCATACCCTCCCAAAACAGCAGAATACACATTCTTCTTAAGTGCACATGGAACCTTCTCAAAGATATACCATATGCTGTGAAACAAGGCAAGCCTGAATAAATTTAAGATTGAAATCATATCAAGCTTCTTTTCTGACCACAATGCTATGGCACTAGAAATCAACTACAAGAAAAAAGATGGGGAAGTCACAAATATGTGGAGACTAAAGAACACACGACTGAAGAACCATTGGATCAATGAACAAATCAAAGGAGAAATCAAAAAATACCTGAAGACAAAGGAAAATGAAAAGACAACCAAACAACTCTTATGGGATGCAGCAAAAGCAGTTCTAAGACGGAAATTCATAGCAATGCAAGCGCACCTCAACAAACAAGAAAAATACCAAATAAGTAACCTTAAACTACACCTAATAGAACCAGAAAATGAAGAACAAATGAAGCCCAAAGTCAGCAGAATGAAGGAAATAATAAAAATTAGAGCAGAAATAAATGAATTAGAGACTAAAAAAACAGTAGAAAGGATCAATGAAACAAAGAGCTGGTTCTTTGAGAAGACTGAAACAAAATTGACAGACCCTTAGCCAGACTCACTAAGAAAAAAAGAGAGAAGCCTCAAAGACCTAAAAGTAGAAATTAAAGGGGAGAAATTACAACAGATACCACAGAAATCAAAAGGACAATAAGAGATGGGCCGGCCCCATGGCTTGGTGGTTAAGTGCGCGCGCTCCGATGCTGGCGGCCCGGGTTTGGATCCCGGGCACGCACCGAGGCACCACTTCTCCATCCATCCTGAGGCTGAGTCCCGCATACAGCAACTAGAAGGATGTGCAGCTATGACATACGACTATCTACTGGGGCTTTGGGGGAAAAAATAAATAAATAAAATCTTTAAAAAAAAAAAATTGTTTGGGCCGGCCCCGTGGCTTAGCGGTTAAGTGCGTGCGCTCCGCTGCTGGCGGCCAGGGTTCGGATCCCGGGCACGCACTGATGCACCGCTGCTGAGGCAGCGTCCCACATACAGCAACTAGATGGATGTGCAGTTATGACATACAACTATCTACTGGGGCTTTGGGGGGAAAAATAAATAAATAAAATCTTTATTAAAAAAAATAATAAAATAAAAAGGACAATAAGAGAATACACTGGACAATTTACATGCCACCAATTTCGATAACCTAAAAGAAATAGATAAATTCTTAGATTCTTACCACCTCCCAAAACTGAATCAAGAAGAAATAGAGAAAATGAACAGACCAATCACAAGTAAAGAGATCAAAATGGTCATCAAAACCCTCCTAAAAAAACAGAAGTCCAGGACCGGATGGCTTCTCTGGAGAATTCTACCAAATATTCAAACAAGATTTAATACCTATGCTTCTCAAACTATTCCAAACAGTTGAAGAAGATGGAACACTTCCTAATTCATTCTATGAGGTCAACATCACTCTGACAGCAAAAGCAGGCAAGGACAGCACAAAGAAGGAATATTACAGGCCAATATCACTGATGAACACAGATGCAAAAATCCTCAACTAAATATCAGCAAATCGAACACAGCAATATATTAAAAGGATCATATACCATGATCAAGTGGAATTTATACCAGAGATGCAGGGATGGTTCAACATCCGCAAATCAATCAATGTGATACACCATATTAAGAAAATGAGGAATAAAAATCACATGATCCTCTCCACAGATGCAGAGAAAGGATTTGACAAGATCCAACATCCATTTATGATAAAAACTCTCAATAAAATAGGTATAGAAGGAACGTACTGCAACACCATAAAGACCATATATCACAAACCCACAGCCAACATCATACTTAATGGCGAAAAACTTAAAGCCATTCCTCTGAGAACAGGAAGAAGACAAAGGTGCCCACTCTCGCCACTCGCATTCAACATAGTACTGGAGGTTTTGGCCAGAGCAATTAGGCTGGAAAAAGAAATAAAAGGAATCCCAATTGGAAAAGAAAAAATGAAACTCTTGCTGTTTGCAGATGACATGATTGTAAATATAGAAAACCCTAAAAATCCATCAGAAAACTATTAGAAATAATCAACAACTACAGCAAAGTTGCAGCGTACAAAATCAACTTACAAAAAGCAGTTGCATTTCTATACCCTAACAATGAACTAACAGAAAGAGAACTCAAGAATACAATCCCATTTACAATTGCAACAAAAAGAAAAAAGTGTCTAGGGATAAATTTAACCAAAGAGGTTAAAGACCTATACAATGAAAACTATAAGACATTATTGAAAGAAATCAATGATGACCTGAAGTAATGGGAAGATATTCCATGCACATGGATTGGAAGAATAAACACAGTTAAAATGTCCATATTACCTAAAGTAATCTACAGATTCAAAGCAATCCCAATCAAAATCCCAATGACATTCTTCATAGAAACAGAACACAGAATCCTAAAATATATATGGAATAACAAAAGACCTCAAATAGACAAAGAAATCCTGAGAAGAAAGAACAAAGCTGGAGGCATCACAATCCTAACTTGAAAATATATTACATAGCTATAGTAATCAAAATGGCACAGTACTGGCACAAAAACAGACTCATAGATCAATGGAGCAGAACTGAAAGCCCAGGAAAAAAACCACACATCTGTGGTCAGTTAATCTCTGACAAAGGAGCCAAGATCATACAATGGAGAAAGGAAAGTCTCTTCAATAAATGCTGTTGAGAAAACTGGACAGCCACATGCAAATGAATGAAAGTAGATCATTATCTTCCACCATACACAAAAATTAACTCGAAATGGATAAAAGACTTGAATCTAACACTTGAAACCATAAAACTCCTAGAAGCAAATATACGCAGTACAGTCTTTGACATCGGTCTTAGCAGCATCTTTTCCAATACCATGTCTACTCAGGCAAGGGAAAGAAAAGAAAAAATATACAAATGGGACTACATGGGACTAAAAGCCTTCTGCAAGGCAAAGGAAATGATGAACAAAACGACAAGACAGGGCCGGCCCCGTGGCTTAGTGGTTAAGTGCGCGTGCTCCGCTACTGGCGGCCCAGGTTCGGTTCCCGGATGCGAATAGACGCACCTCCTGTCCGGCCATGCTGAGGCCGCGTCCCACATACATCAACTACAAGGATCTGCAACTATGACATACAACCATCAACCGGGACTTTGGGGGAAAAAAAAAGGAGGAGGATTGGCAATAGATGTTAGCTCAGAGCCGGTCTTCCTCAGAAAAAAAGTGGAGGATTAGCACGGATGTTAGCTCAGGGCTGATCTTCCTCACAAAAAAAAAAAAAAGGAAAAGACAACCCACAAACTGGGATAAAATATTTGCAAATCATATATCTGACAAGGGGTTAATCTCCAAAATATATAAACAACTCATACTACCCAACAACAAAAAAACAGATAATCCAATCTAAAAATGGGCAGAGGGTATGAACAGACATTTTTCCAAAGAAGATATACAAAAGGTCAACAGACACATGAAAAGATGTATAACATCACTAATTGTTAGGGATATTCAAATCAAAACTACAATGAGAGATCACCTTACACCTGTCAGAATGGCTATAATTCCCAAGACAAAAAATAACAAATGTTGGAGAGGAGAAGGAGAAAAGGGCACCCTCACACACTGCTGGTGGGAATGCAAACTGGTGCAGCCACCAGGGAAAACAGTATGGAGATTTCTCAAAAACTTAAAAATAGAAATAGCATACCTTTCAGCTATCCCACTACTGGGTATTTATCCAAAGAAATTGAAATCAACAATTCAAAGAGATTTATGCACCCCTGTGTTCACTGCGGCATTATTTACAATAGCCAAGACATGGAAGCAACCCAAGTGCCCTGCTACAGATGAATAGATAAAGAAGATGTGGTATATATACAATGGAATACTACTAAGCCAGAAAAAAAAGACAAGATCATCCTGTATGCAACAACCTGGATGGACCTTGAGGGTATGAAGTTAAATGAAATAAGCCAGACAAAGACAAATATGCCTGATTTCACTCATATGTAGAAGATAAACATACACAGGGATAAAGAGAACAGATTAGTGCTTACCAGAGGGGCTGGGGGCTGGGGCTGGGGGTTGTGTGAAAGTGTTAAAGGGGCACATATGCATGGTGATGGATAAAAGTTAGACTACTGGTGGTGAGTAGGATGCAGTCTATACAGAAATTCACAGATAATAATGAACACCCGAAATTACACAATGTTAAAACCCTTTATAATTTCAATAAAATAATTAAAAAAGAAAAAAAATAATTCATTCTTTTTTATGGTTGAATAGTATTCCACTGTGGGGATATACCACACTTTGTGTATCCGTTCACCAGTAGATGGACATTTGGGTTGTTTTCCGTTTTTGTCTACTATAAATTGGTTGTTATCAACATGTGTGTACAAGTCTGTGTATAGACATACGGGTTTATTTCCCTTGGATGGATTCCTAGGGGAGGAATGGCTGGGTAGACGTATATAATTATTAAAGATGCATCCAAGCTATTTTTCACCAGCACTCGATGAGAGTTTCAGTGACTTGACATCTTCAACAACACTTGCTATAGTCAGTTTTTTTAATTATAGCCATTCTCAAGTATGGTGGAATCTCATGATGACTGTCACTTACATTTCCCCAATGACTCATGTAGTGAAGGAGAAGGCAAGCCACACACAGACTGGGAGAAAACATCTGCAAAACATATCCCTAGAAAAGGATGTGTATTTTTAATATATAAAGAGGTCTTACAACCCAATAGTAAGAAGACAAGCAACACGTCATGGCTTACCAGCAGACAGCAGATCAGGCCTGTGATGAGCACCAGGATTCCCACCAAACAGCTGAGGATGAAGGCCCAGACAGGGTGGTCTGGGGAGACATGTGCTGGGGTGAGCCACCTCCTGTCATCGCCCCAAGGCTCCTGCTGACCCCACTGTGCCTCAACCATCCTTGACAAGGGTTGGCCAACTCTCCTCATCATCCAAGACGCTGTGAGCATGGTTCTCTTAGATGAGGCACAGCATCAAGATACTTGCCCCCTACCGTGGGCTGGGGCTTCCTGAAGGTTTACCAGGCTTATCAGTCAAGGTGTCATCTCTATTGGGAGAATATTCTGGAAATGAATGAAATGGAGAAGGCATATGAATGTGTTTCACTCTTTTTAATTAAACCTTTTAGACGCAGAAAAATAAACGGAACAGTCTCATAAACATCCATCATCTAATTTAACCATGTATATTCCATCTAATTAAAACAATATTTCATCAATTTATAAATTATTAACACTTGCCACCCTTGATTCATCCCATGTTTTCAATGAAATATTAAAGTCAAGTAGACATCATGATGTTTCACCCCATTTTAGTTTCCATCTCTAAAAAGTGAGCACACTTTGCTACAAAATCCAAGACCATTATCACAGAACAAAAATGTAATAAATTAAACCAAATTCATACCTCTGGGCACAGAGGACTGAATTTGGGCTGGACTTTCTTATGACGGCCGGGGGGAGAATGGGTCATCACAGTTGGCAAGCTTATGGGATCTCTCTAAATTTGTAAATTCCCACTCAAAAGTGTTCTTCCGTGCCTAGAAACACATTCATCCCCTTCTCCTTTATCTATTTGCTTAATATTAATTTTCTAGGATTAAGCTACAATGTAATATCCTGCAGGAAGTCTTCTCTGATTTCCACCTGCAAGTATGAGTTTGTTCACATCAAATAATTGATAAATTTCAATTCTCTATTCTTGTTATTGCCAGCTACAACATAAACTCCAGGAGGGTAGGACACACAGCACCCAGTGGGCATGGGGGGAGGGGTGCAGGTCCCCCTACTTGTACCTCTATCCAGACAACCTCTTAGAGGTGTGCTGTCTGATATGCAGCAGCAACAAGTCTCTTTTTAAATTAACATTAATTTTAGTTACATAAAATACAAATTCTAGTACCTCAGTAACATTAAATATCAGTAACAATAAAGACCAGTCACAATACCATCCTTTGAGGACTCAACAGCCACATGCAGCTATGCACTGGACAGCACAGATAGAACATTCCACCACTACAGAAAGTTCCAGCGCATTGGTGCACATCTAGAGTGGGACTTGGCAAACTATATCCTGTGGATCAGGAACCACATGACCACCAAACCAGTAAGTCTGCTTCACACACAGCTGGAGTCCCTCACTGACCATCTGGCCCAGTGGCTCTCAGTGCAGAGATAAGGAAACAAAAGTCCAGAGAGGGGAGGTGATTAGTTTGAGGTCACAGAGCTGTCTAGGAGAAGGTGAGGGCCTCCTATACTACACTGGTGTCCTTTTCTCTCTCTCAATGGTGGGTAAAGACTGGGGGACTATGCCACCTCCTGCCAGCCTGAGAAAGTTCAATGATCTCTCAGCCCCAGGCATCCAGAGTCCCCAGAAAGGCCTCACTTCCTTTTACAATGACCAGGGAGCCTTACCATCCCCAAGGACACTCTTCCTGTCCAGAGTCAAGTTCTGCAGCTGGGTACCATTCTGGGTCAGCCGCAGGAATTCCTCATAGATGGCAACTCTGTCCAGTCTCTGTACCAAGGCGGCAAGGTACACAGGGAGTCCACTCCAGTGTGGTTACTGTGGGGGACAGACCTGGAAGGGCACAAAGGATGAACAAGGGTGCCTGGAATTCTACCCTGATTCTAGATTCCCTGCTTCTGGGTCCTGTCCAAGAGGACTTTTTGCAATAATGTAAACACTTGTCTGCACTACCAAATACACTCATTATTAGCCCCATGTTGTTATCGAGCACTTAAAATGTGGCTAGTGTGTGTGAGTGAGGAACTGAATTTCTCATGTAATTTCATTTCAAGTAATTAATTTATAAATAAATAACTACAGGGAGAATATTTTTGAAACTTTGGAGTAAGGACTTCTGCAAATGCATAAAAACAATGAGAACACTGGTAAAAATGGTCGAAATCATCTTTTCAGAAGTCTAGAAATTAATCAAAGGCTTGTAAGAATCTGAGGGTTTAGTGAAGACACACGGTGGAATCTTGATAAAGGGAGCAAACTTTGTGGCACTACAACTTTCACTATTCCCATCCTGCTCTCACAATATCCTCCATAACTTTGAAAGCCATCAGTCTCAGAACCATGGTAGCTGAGACAACCAGCAGCCCAGCAGCCATAATGGGTTTGGAGCTCTGAAAAGACCCATCCCCATCGAACTCTCACTAGCTGACCTGCCTGGCAGCTCCCCGAAAAAGCCCCATGTTCAGGGTTTGACGTTACTTGACTCAGAGCTTGCCCAGGGTGGAAAGTCTGTCCCCAGGACACTTGATAAAAATATTCAGGGCTAATTGTTTTCTATTGTAGTTGCCTGAGGGAGTGATACCAGCTGAGACAGGCAAGAGGTGAGCCAAAAACTTAGAAGAAAAATTGGGGGAATGAGATGTCCACAGGGGACTTTGAAAAGCTCCAGTGTATTTTCGGGCATCTAGAAGGCCACAAGTGCTCAGGGCTGTGGCACGCCCAGGAAAGACTTGAGAACATCTTAATCTCTCACTTCTAGTTGAAGGGTTAGCTTAATATCTGAAAACTTGGTTATGTATTACACAATATTAATAGAATACGGGCCAATACCATGCAATCTCCATCACATATACAGAAAAGAATTTCACAAAATACAACGCCCTTCATGTCTAAAAAAGAAAACACTCAACAAATTAGGAATAGAAAAAAACTTTCTCAACCTATAAACAGCATCGATGAAAAACCCACGGCTAACACCATATTCAATGGTGAAAGACTGAAAATTTCCCCCTAAGACCAGGGACAAGACAATGATTCTTCCCATATCTCGTATGTTAATCACAGGTACTAGAGGTTCTAATAAGGGCAATTAGGCAAGAAAAAGGAATAAAGAAACCCAGATTGGAAGGGAAGAGGTAAAACTATTTGTTTTGCAGATGAGAAGATATTGTATATAGAAAAACCTAAAAAATACACTCCTCCCCACACATAATATGTCAATCGTATCCTAATAGGTGTATAAAAAATTTAAATTGCCCCATGTGTTTAGTGGCTAGACTATTGGAGAGCACAGTTAGACTGCTGATATTTGTTGAAAGTCTCCAGAAGAGGAGGAGGAGGAGGATGCTGGAGGTTGGTGACACTAAACGTTAATGCTTTCCTCATCCCCCCAAAACCTATGGAAGGAGATGTTAGGATTAGCTGACAGGGATGTGGGGCAGAATGGTCACGATGTAAGTGACTTCCAGATCAATGATGTGTCACGGGAGCTCAGAGTCATCAGCCACCAGCTCAGCCAATGCTTCCAATCTCCTCAACCTACATCAAGTCGGTGACCAGGCAGGAATGAAATATGTCTCAAAGCTGGCTGCCTCTGTAGAGCTTGGTGACCTAGAACAAACATGAGGGAGAGTGGGTGAGGTGGAGGTCTCCCGGGGACGCAGGGGGCCACTGGAGCCAGTGAAAGATCATAGACCTTGGGGCAAGGGAGACCTGACTTCTAATCCTGGCTCTGCCCCTAACTCACTGTGTGACCTTTGGCACAATACTCCCCTTTCTGAGCTTCAGTTTACCCATGCGAGAAATGGGGAAGGCAGCTAGGACATCACATCTGGACACTGAGAGAACCCAGACATGCAGGGAAAGTGAAGGGTTGAAACAATCACACAACAGATATAAGTCAGACAGAGGAATGACGGTGCCCTCAGGGCAAGGAGAGACGGGAGAGGGAGACCCCACCTGGTCCTGGGTGTCCCTCAGCAGGGCAGTGTACTCCGAGGATGTGGGCTCCGAGTTGTTGAGGTTCCAGCTGATGATGTAGAAATGTAGCTGGTGCTCTTTCTTGATGGATAAACTCCAGGCTGCAGAGCCTGGAGCCACCGAGAGGAAGAGCAGACAGGTGGAGATTCTCAGCTCCCTGCACAGAGGCATGGTGGCCCACGGGGTCAGGGTGGTGGGTGCAGACAGCGTCCACACTGGTGGCTGGCCCATCCTTCTCAGGCCTGGGGAGAGAGGGATGTGGGGACTCTAGAGAGAGGTCCTGAAAGCTCTGGGGGTGGGGGCCAGACCAGGAAGGAAGAAATGGGAGGACAGTGGGGAGACAGAGAGGGGTGGTCACAAAAGTGGTCATTAGGGGCAAATGCTCAGGGGAGGGTCTCACCTGAGGGAGACCAGTCTGCAACTCGAGTAGAAGGGACCCAGGCTGCTCTTCTTAATCAAGGATCCAGCTGGGGAGGAAGGAGGAGGAGGAGGAGCAGGAGGGACAGGGGTTGGGGGAGGGGCTGGGTGGGAATTAACCCACCAGGAGCTGCTGGGACCAGGGTCTCACCAGGATCTGCAGGAGCCTCTCAGTGGAGTTGAACGTGGCTGAGCCGTTGCTCATGTGTGATGAATACCGAAGGGTGGAGATGGTGACATTGACTGTGAGGGTCTTCAGGTTGTGCCCCAAAGCTGCAAGACGAGAGGGAGAGCGATGGCCATCTCTGAAAGCTGGCCTGAGACCACACCAGAGTCCTGTACTCATTATCATCTGTCGTCTTCTGTCCCAGTGGCACCACCACCCACCCGTGTGGTCACCCAAGTCAGAACCAGCATATCTGCTCAGCTCCTCCTCCCTTCCAGTAACACCCATTCACCTTGCACACTGGTCCTCACATACACTCCCTCTCTCCATCCCTGTCCTAGCTCAGGTCTTAACTTCCTTCACCCGGACCAACACCCCAGCAGACTCACTCGATGCTCTGTCTAAATGATGTTCTACGTGGACTACTAGAAGAATCTTTCTGAAATGAATACCTCACTAGGGCCACCACTGCTCTAGTACCACCCATGGCTCCCTATGGCCTTCAGTGTTTAGTTCAACCTTCTTGACCTGGCACTCAAGGCTCTACTCAATCTGGCTCCTGCTGACCTTTCAGTCTCATTTTATTCATCTTCTGCAGGTTAAACATTATGCTTCTTGCAACCCAAATTCGTTTCAATTCTCCCCATAGGGCATGTTGTTTCTGGCCGGAGCCTTTGCTCATGGAATCCTCTCTGCCAGGAAAACCCTTCATCCTCTATTTGCCAGGTACCCTCCTACTCATTCTTAAAGTCTTCATTCTGGTGTAACTTTCTCTAGCAAGCTCTTCCCCTCAAAATTATGCCAGGTGCCTCTCCCCAAAATATCCCACATTGTATTATAATGGTGTGTTAATTTCACAAGACTAGGGGCTCTCTGAGGGCTGGCCTCAGACTGAATCGTTGGTATAATCTTTGTGATCAGCATGATTGCTCTAAAACCAGAATTTCACACCCTGGCTTCCCAGCTCCTGGATCACAACTGGCTCGTGGGGGAGTGGGGCCAGAGAGCTTCTCTTGGGAAGGAAAAGGGGCCCCCAGATACCTGTGGTGGCTTCTGGTGGCACAGGCGATGATCAAGTATGCAGGGACGTGGTGGCCGGCTCGGGAGCTGTGGAGAGGGCTGTCAGCAGGGAGGGACAGAGTGGGAGGAGCCTCCAGGCTCACACGGGCTCCAGCACTGGCTGTCTCAGGACCACCATTCACAGATGAAGCATAAATGAGAGTGAGGGGACGGGTGACTGTGTGAGCAGAGGGACGAGCAAGCCTGTTGGTGAGAGGAGCCCAAGAGAGAGAGATAGGTGAACAAGAGAGACTGAACTTGGAGGAGAGACAGATAGACAGGCAGAAAAATGGGCAGATGGATAGGATACCTGGAAAAGGAGGACCAAGGGGGGGGCTTTAGGAGAATTAAAGTGAAAACCACGTGGGGTCAGAATGTGGTGGAGAACATGTTTGTGTCTAAGGCTTTCTCACACTGGGCTGGGACTCTCCACCAGAACCTGGGCGGGAGAGAAGGGATGATTTAGGGCCCTTCCAGGTGCTTCCCTCACCAAGGACAGCAGGTGAAGGAGAACAAGTGCTCCCCAACCCCAAATGCAGACGGGACACAGGAGATCAGGGCCAGGAATACTCATTGGTGGTAGTCGGGGCCACGGCTCCATAGGTGTAACCTGTGGAGAGAAGGCGAGAGGAGCTGAGCAAGAGTTGGGGTGAACATAAAGAATTAAGGGAGAGGAAGGATGTAGGGACCTTTGTGGGAAAAGCAGAGGGGAAAGCAGCGGGGACGAGTGGAGGGGTGTTCAGGGGGAAGGCAACGAGATGGAAGGTGGCTGGACCCAGTGATCACACAGTGATGAGAAGACTGAACCCAGACCAGGAGGATAGAGAGATGGATCATAGCTCACTTTAGAGCAACGGAGGGAACACAGAACTCCGACTGGGAGAGAGAGTGTGGCTGTAGCACAGCCCCTCACCACCGACGTAGAGGCTGTCCCCGTCCAGGGTGAAGGCGCCCAGGTGGGTGACACACTGGGTCTCATGGCTCAGCTTCCAGTAGAGTCCCTCTCTGTCCAGCCCGGGACCTGTGGAGGTCAGAGTGGAAGGTGCAGATCATGTCCACCCCAGTGGCTGCCCCATCCTTCTCAAGCCTGGGTGAGGAAGATCATGGGGATGTGGAATACTGAGCAGGGTCATTCTGGGTGTGGATAGCGAGAGAGGGGAAGGGAGGAGGCTGATGGAGATGCTGAAGGGGCTGCTCTGATGCCTGCAGGGTCTCTCCTAGGTGTCTCCCGTGTGAGACACCCCCCTCACAAGTAAGGCCTGGCTTCTTTTAGGATGTGGAGGGGGGCCTGTGAGTGGCAAAGAGGGGTGAACACACAGACCTGTGTGAGGGGGTGCCTGCAGGTCTGCACGGACAGCAGCGAGAACAGTCAGTGCCCTGTGCCATCTGACACATGCAGGCAAGAAAGTACCGTTATGTTCTCTCGGTTCTACATTCCAAGGTCTTTTCTTTCTACTTCTTTCCTACTCCACAGCCATCACCCAGGCCTAGGGAACAATCATCTTATTCCTAATCTTATTCCCAGCACCTCCCATCTTGCCTACTAAGTCTTCATTCTTAACCATGAAGTCCATTTTAACCCACGTGCTTAGACCAAACGCTAATCACATCATCCTTCTACTCGCATCTCTCCAGAGTCTTCCCACTGGTCTTAGAACAGAGTCCCAAGTCACCCCTGATCTGGTCCTGCCTGTCCTCCCCTCGCAAGTGTGGCTCACACCGCTCCCCCTGAGTTGACTCGGCTCGGCCATCCCTGTTCTCAGTTCATGGACACACCAGGCTCTCTGCTTCAGGGGTGTCCTCATGCGGGTCCCTCTGCCTGAAACGCTCTCTTGAACACACTCCCACACCCTCACTCCAGTCTAACCCTCCGACCAGCTAAATCCAGTCCCAACTCCAGCTCTCAAGCTAAATATCAGTCCTTCTCAAGAGGGCTTCTCTGCCCGCTCATGTTGATTCCCCTTGTGCCAAACTCCCACATCACTCTTATCATTAACTTTTCAAAATCCAAATTCCCAAATACAATATAAATTCCATGGAGGTGGGACAAGGTCTCTCTGGTTCTCCAGGTCCCCATGCATGTGTCCCAGGGCCTGGCTCATGAGATGAGGAACCATCCCGGTTTGTCTAGGACTGCCCTGGTTTGAACACTAAACGTCCTGTGTCCTGGAAAACCCCACTGTCCTGAATAAACGAGGATGGTTGGTCACCATAAATTATACACTCAAAGACTATCTATTGCATGACAAGCACACATTCCCCTCAAGAACATCACAGGAAAGCTAGAATGAAAAAGGCACACACACATACACACACAATTAGTAGAGGCCAACAACTAAATACAAAATTACTTAACAAGATTCTCTGCAACGTGAATCATCAGACCGTTATTTCAGAAAAGTTTCAAAAACAAAGTTAATTCCCTTTAAAAGGCAAGGTGGTGAGGACAGTCTTTTTGGAGACTAGCGCCCTTCCCTTCAATCTACAGTGTTGTTTAGTACTCCTCCAAATGATTTGAAATGTCATAAAGAAAAAAAATGCTCAAAATAAATCTGGCTACTGGCAAATTCAATTTTAAATTTGTTATTAATACAAAGAAGTTCCAATCATCTTTTTCCCTGAATGCTCCTTTATTTCAAATTTTTGTGGATGATTTATAGGACTTTAGAACTCAAATTGAATGGGTCTAAGGAATGTTGTTGAGTATCCCTGCTAATATTTCATGGGATGTCTTCTAATACTACATACACATGCAAAACATTTCTGTATTTATATTATATATAAATCCTGACTTTTGAGTATTATGCAATGCAAGTAAATCTATATTTTCTTCTATAATACACATTTGCAGTTATTTACGTTTGTTTCATGTGTTTTTACTTGCATATAACTGTACTTACTGAAATATTTACCACACAGAACCACACACAGCTTACCATATTTCCATCCATCCAACATCAATAATATTTCTCAAGATACCCTCACTCTCAATGACTCCCTGTGGTGAGAACCTGAGCCCAGGAAAGCCCACTGGCAGGTCTTCTGCACAACGGAGGCTGCCGGAACCTGTTGGTACCAGGTCCACAGGGTACTCACCTGGTCACACAGAAATCCATGGATCAGCGAGGACAGGTGGACCCTCAGCCTGGTTTCACCTCAAACTTGATCTCCACGGATGCTTCTTGTGTCTGAGGGGGGAAAAAAAAGCACAAACAAGCTTTTGAGGCCTTTTATAGGGTGTTGGATGGAAAGTTCACCCCATTCACTTTTCTTTTTCGTATTTACTGATTTAACTGTAACCGTTGGTTGTGACTGGATTTTCCCGATTCCTATCCAGCCACCTGCTGCTCCCAGAGAGGGGAGAAAGCAGCTTCGTGCTGTGTGCACTTGAGTCGCTCAACTCACTTGGCTGGACAGAGACTTTTTGGTGACTCTGGACCCTTTAAACAAGCTTGTCATTTAGGGACCCTGTAAGTGACTCGCTGACTTGTCAACAATTTCCACACTTCATTCAGGGCTCGGGAGATTTTCAGACCCTGGAGCAGGTTTCCCAACCTCGGCATCACTGACATTTGGGGCTGGATAATTCTCTGTCAGGCTGTCCTGGGCCCTGGAGGACGCTGAGCAGCATCCCTGCCCCCCCCTCTAGATGCCAGGAGCGCCCCATTTGTAACAACACAAACACCGTCTGCAGATGCGGATAAGCCCTCTGGGGACAAAATCACACGGAGGACGATGACGGGGACTCTGAAGAGGGGACGGCGGCGCCTGGAGCCAGGAGGAACAGCAGCCTCGGGCGCCCTGAGCAAACAGCCCAGGGGAAATGGGGCTCTGGGAGGACGGAGGGAAGCCGGGCCCCGGCGGGGCTGCCCCTGGCCCATGCCCCTCCGTGGACCGTGACTGGAGCCGGGACCGCCCACCGCTCACCGCGCTCCGCCCCTTCGGGCGAACATCCACGGGAATGTGGTCCGCTCCGAGAAGACGGAACACACCTTGCAGAACGCCCGCTCCATCCACGGCGCCGCACGCGCTTCCGGTTCCGGTCTCAGGCGGACGTTCGGGGAGGACGAACGTTTGGGGAATGCCGGTTGAGGCGGCGGGCGAGGCGAGGCCACACACCACAACCTCGGGGTAGGTGTCTAGTTTCTAGAGTGAGTGAGAAGCTGGAAAGCGGTCTGGGTCAGCTCCAGGGACAGGGACAAAATCTAGGGCGGGGCTGTGTGCGGGAACCAGTTCTAGGGGCCGGCTGTGGGCGGGGACAAGGCTGTGAGTAACAGCAGGCTGGGGAGGCGCTTCTGTGGGCGGGAACAAGGCTCCCGGAGGGGCAATGAGCCGGGACCAGGCTGTGGGCGTGGACCAGGCTGTGGGCTGAGCCAGGCCCGAACGTTGTGGGCGGAGACCAGTTCCAGGGGCGGGAAGAGGCGGGCGTGTGGCTGGAATAATTCAGGCAGACTTCACAGGGGGAGGAAATCAGCTCCAGGGGCGGGGCTGGAGGCGAGGCTTTCTGTGGACCCCTAGACTGTACAGGTAGCTGGATGTTGAACAGCTGTTCTTCATTCCTTTCCCCACCTTTACACAGCCTCATAGAATGATGTGCCCATATTTAGAATTCTAAATTTTTTGTGCGTTTGCTGTTCTCAATTTCGTTAAAAAATTGGATCATATATTCACATTTGTCTACAACTTGATGTTCCAAGCCAGTAGATAAGGATATAACGCTATTTTAATTTTAAAAATCTGGGGGGAGGTAGGCCCACGTCGTAGGTGCACGTATACGAAAACTTCAAAGAGTGGTGCAAAGTCAATAAAATATTCTCACTCTACCACTGTCTCCCGGTACTTTTGCACAGAGATAAACATCCTTTCCTCCTCTATCCTTCCAGACATACTGCGTATATGTGGGACTGTGTATATGTTCAAGCCCAAGAGGGATGTCCCCAAGCAAAACCTGAAGCCCATGAATTGTCTCATGCATCATAAGTTAATGAGAAGAGATTTAATTTTTTGGTGGAAGGAGATGAACCAGTGATGAATCCATAGGAAGACAACAAAGAAACAAGAGAATTTTACCATTTAAAAGGTCAAAGGAAAAAGTGAGAAAGAAAATGTATTCATACTATCTGACGTAGCACATCTCTGGATAAGATTCATCTGCTATAAAATTGTAAACACTTATGTCATAAAACAGAGGACATCGAATTTTGAGTTATCCTAATTCATTAAATAGTTATATTGGGCAAGGGGAATTATGTTTTTAACATATGTAAGAACTCTTCATGCTGATTTTTTTCAGAGAAGAAAGAAACTATAAATAGTCAAAACCTGAAAAATGAAAAAGCTGTATGAGTAGCTAATTTAGAAATATAGATTTTCAACCAGAAAATTAAAGAAGTTGTTTTTGGAACCAGAGTCAAGAGTGGGGAAGGTAGCTTTTCATTATCAGGTTTGAAGTATTATTGGAGAGATGTGCGTATACATACACACATATGCACACACACGGGAGCCTGAATTTGTATTCCAAAGGGATCATCTAACTCTACAAAGAATTTGTAAAAAGGAGTCACTTTACAACAGTAGAATGTATTTTGAAAACTACAGACTTCAAGCATTAAAAAAGCTGTCATCATCCCGGTGGAAAAATGAATGGGGCATCACTTTCCAACCCACATGGTGATAAGCATTTTACATACATTACTCTTGACTTTTCTCACAGCAACCCATAAGGAAGATGGTATTATCTATCTCCATTTTGCAGATGAGGAAATTGGTGACAACAGATTGCTAAAATTTTCATATAAGTTCTCAATAGATATTGTTTTATGTTAAAATTGTTTATTGAATTTTCTTTTCATTAATAAAATGATATGTGTCACTCTTACAAATAAGCAAAGGCTGTGTAAAAACAATTTAGCAAAACTACAGTTTTCTTTTGATATAATTAAATATAACAATCACTTTATTATATTTCTGCTCTCTGCCTCACATCTACGAAGATATTTCCTATCCTAAAGGCTTACTAGAAAACTCTACTAAAAATCAAGAATCAGGGAATACCCATATTATGCAAGGTTCCTGAATACATGCAAAAAAAGCCATTATAACAAATTTTTGTACAAAAATCTTAGATCATTCATGAACTGATAACAACACAAATCATGATTAGGCAAGGTATTTCTGTAGAATGACAAATATTTAAACTTTAGACATTTAGAAAGGTAGTTCATTACAGTAACTAATGTGTATAAGAAGAATTTTTTCAAACTCACTAAGTGCCAGGAAATTATTTGACAAAATGCACTGCAATATTATTCACAATAGCCAAGAGATGGAAACTACCTAATTGTGCATCCGTGGGTGAAAGGATGAAGAAAATCTAGGGCATCTATACAATGAAATATTATTCAGCCTTAAAAAGGAAGGAAATCCTGTATTCAGAATTGCTTGCCTGGATCATTTCAGTAGCCATGTGCTTTCTTCCTTAGTACCCTCTGATCCATTCGCCAACCAGGAACCAGGGTGATCCTTTTACAATGTAAGCGCCACAACCTCTAATGGATCCCTAAAACAGATTTTGGAGGTGGACTGCCTGGGTACCGGTTGTGTGACCTTGGTCAATTATATAACCTCTAATATTCCTCATCCATACAATAGAGGTTAATAGTATTGTCTCCATGGCATTGTTGTGAGGATTAAATGAGTGAATACATGTCAGATGCCTAGCATGTGCCTGGCATATGGTAAGGCATCATGAAAAATTTAACTGTAATTATAACCAAATTAAATATTGTGATGGCCTATTAATTAAGTTAAACCATATGAAATTTCTAATATTCAACCATTTTGACCCATTATTATTGTTGAATAAATGATAAAACTCAGTCAAGGCAGGTTGCATAGAGTCAAAAAGGATTGGATAAATGAAAATATTTTTAGAAAAAATAAGCTGAAATAGATTGCTTTGTAATTTACAAAGCAGTTTCTCATACTTTGTTTCATTTAATCTCTATAGAATGCTTTTCAGGGTATTATTACCACTGTCTCTGAAGGAGTAACTGACTTTCCCCAAATCACACCACATTAAATAACACAATTAGAGTGGAAACATCATTTCAAGTATAAATCCCATATGATATTTTATTTCCCCTTCATAATAACATCTGTCCTCTCAGGAAAGTGAGGAAATAATGCTGATTCATAGGAACTTAGTCTTAAAGAGACATACTCTCAGATGATAAACACTATGTCTTTGAAACAAGGGTGTTGAGAGAAGAAACTTGGGACCAATGCTTTCTGGGTTTTCAAGTCCATGATTAGACTTCTGGTAAACAGCCAAAGAAGGGAAAGGGTGAAAAATAGTCCAGAATGAAAAAAGTTTGACGTATATGTAACTTTATTGATCACCTCAAGATTCTCTTTTTGTTTATGGTCTGTGTCACCCTACTAGAATATAAATGCTCTCAGGGTAGATGACTGCTATCGTGCAGCAAGTGGTAGGCGCTGAGTAAATATTTATTAAAGGAATGAAAGTGGCCTTGAATACATCTGCTCTTTACTCACCAGAGAACAGCCCCATAGCAGGCAAATGGCATCATTAACAAAATTTTAAAAATCATATCCTTATTAGCTCATAACCATGGATACAAGGCTCCCATTTATTTCATACTTTCTAAGTACTTCAGCATTCTGTTTTATTAGGGAGTGTTTCCACAGCCTTGCTGTAAAATAAAGCAAGACTTTTTGGCCCATTGATTGCTGTTTCCAGCAGAGCCCATCTCTATACTTACCTCTAAACAATTAACTATAGATTTGTTATCCCAATGAACAGCGATTTGTTATGGAACCTGTTTTATCAGTGTCATGCGAAGGTAGACATTTGACATGTCTTTAAGGGGTGATATGGATAATAATGTTGATGCAGAAGAAAACTAAAAATTCTCTCTGGTCTTTGTCAAGTGCATCTGGGTGAAGGGTATCTTGTTGTCACTGGATTTGAGAACTCAAAAAGACTCGCCCAACTCTTCATGTTACAGGTGAAGAAAATGAGGTCTAAAGAGGTTGAGAGATTTGACCAAGACTAATTCCTGGGACTAGAGAAAGATCTTCTGATTCTCAGCTGGCCACATTGTCATAAGATCTCCAGCTCCAAACAGCCAAGAGACGCAAGTCTGTTGATTTCCAGGCAGAAATGATTCCCCTTCACGTTTTTACTTTTTCTCCCTTAGATGCCTGCTCTGCCCTGACAAGGAATTTATCTGATGTTTACGCTACACTTAAGAAGAGGAAAATGCTCCTGGCAAACACTACTGTGATTCAGTGTGGCATTGGAGAGCCCAGTCATGAAAAAACGAGAATCAACAGAATAAGAGGTAAATAAAATTAGAGAAGAAGAGAAAATCTATTATTTTAGTGGGACATAACTTATAAAGTTTAGAACTGGTAAATAAATGCAGTAATGTGTAAGGAAGCTAGATTTCTATATGAAACATCAAAAATACTGTTACATGAGCAAGAATTAGTTTAAACATGTAAATAATTATTCCATTCATAAGAGCAATGAGTTATTTAAGATGAGTAGTGAAAATAATTGGAACTACACATTAGTTATATGAAGAAGATTATAAAAAGATACAAAGCGTGTAAAAGCTCTGATTAAATGGAGAGATATACTATACTTGTGATTGAAAACAGTGTTTCAAAGATATAAGTTTAATGTTTCCAAACATTATTCAGATTCCATATGCTTCAAATCAACTTTTAAAATGATGTAGTGTTTGTTTTATAGACTAAAAGATATCCATTTGTAAAATAAAACACTGGACCATCAACTAACATTATTCACAAGTAAATCATTCCAAATGGATTATAAGGGCTAAAATTAAAAGTAAAAATCCCCTGCGTATAACAGTAGTGGATGACAATATAGAAGAATATCCATAATCTTAAAATTAGTGAAGATATTCTTAATATATATGCTTAAAGATGTCTGGTTGAAAAGAGGAAGGAGAAAAAGTAAAATGGAACGTGATATTGTCTCTGATTTTCTTTCAGAGACTTAATCTAGAGAAGAATATTCCAGTCTACGATATTGGATAAAGAAATAGAAATCTGTGATAATTACACAAATAATGAGATGACATATATAAATGGTAGCATAATGTATCAGTTAGCTTTTGCTGTATAACAAACCATCCTAAAATTTGGTGGCTTCAAATAAGAATAGTTTACTTTTTCTCAAGATTCTGTGGGTTAACTGGGCAGTTATTTTGATCTGGACCTATTGGTTGCTCAGCTAGGATTGGCTGGTCTAGGACGGCCTTACTCACATATCTGATTGTTGACTTGAAGTCACCTGGAGTGATGGAGATGTGCAGTCTATCTAGACTCATTCACATATTGATGGCCTCAGGCTTCCCAAGGGCAGCCAGAGAAGGACAAGTACCAACAATGAGCAAGTGTTTTTCAAGCCTTTGCTTATGTCATTTGTTAATGTCCCATTGGCCAAAGGAAGTTACAAGGCCAAGTTTACCCAGAGTCAACGTGGGATGGTACAACCAAAGAGACAGTGGGAGAGGACTAATGTGTGGCCATTTTTGCAATCTTTAACACATAAGTTTAGAGGAGAATTAGTATGAATGTTTTTGTATTTGTTCATTTGAATGCCCGAGGAAAATTGCACAAAGCCAAAAGAAACATAAAGCAAAAAATTAAGTGGAGATGTAAGGTAAGTTTAGTTGGTACTTAAAGTGGGTCTGCACAAATGTCGTAGTTTATTTTTCAAGTGTAGGCAAGTTCTTGTGACCTATGAAAATAACTTACATTTCGATTATTTTCTCGCTGAATGTGTTTTATTCATTAACACATTTGATGTGTTTCTCTCTGGCCTTAGGAAAATAACGTAGCACTTGGGAGCAAAGATGCAGCCTAATAGCCCCACACTGGAGGCCAAGATAGAGCAGACATCCATGGCCACCATGACCTTGCCCTTGGTGCTGTGGTAGATGGGGAGGAAGGTGACCCAGACACTGCAGAACACCAGCATGCTGAACGTCAGGAACTTGGCTTCATTAAAGGTGTCAGGCAGGTTCCGTGCCAGGAAAGCCACAATGAAGCTGCCCAGGGCCAAGGAGCCCAGGTATCCCAGGACACAGTAGAAAGCAGTGACCGAGCCCTTGTTGCACACGATGAAGATGTGGCCGTGTTGAGAGTGTGCATCTGTGTCAATGAAGGGAGGAGAGGTTCCCAGCCAGATTCCACAGAGACTCAGCTGGATAAAGGAGCAGATGGGAAAGATGAAGTTAGGTTCCTCTGACACCAACCACTGCCTCATCCTTCTCCTTGGTGCAGTGACCTTGAAGGACACAGCCACAGTCATAGTTTTGGCCAAGACACTGAAAACTGCCACAGTAAATACAACTCCAAATGTGATTTGTTGAAGACTGCAGGTGGCTGTGTTGGGACGACCAATGAAGAGTAAGGAGCAGAGGAAGCAGAGGGTGAGGGAGATGAGCAAGATGTAGCTGAGAGTCTGATTATTGGCCTTGACTATGGGAGTGTCTTGGTGCTTCACAAAGACCCCCAGCACCACAGCTGTGAGGAGAGAAAAGCACAGAGCTGTGCACCAGGGCCATCCCTAAGGAGTCCTCCTAAGCCAGAAAAGTCACAGCTTTTTTTGAGGCAGCAATCTCACCCTCTGTTGGCATACTGATGATCTGGACACTTCACACACTGATCCATGTCTGGGGAGAGATGCAAAGTGTCCTCAGCCCAGGTTCAGTCATTCTCTCTCATTCGCATGCCCCCAAAGAAGGCATGGGGTAAGCTTAGCCAATTGTCTTCCTTTGTTGCTCCAGGCACCAAATAACAGAATGCTCTGCAGAGAACCATTCCCAGTTAATACTGCCCATCTTATTTATGGTTAAGTAAAGCTATTATCCATCTCAGTATTTATCTTGCATATTCATGAAAGCACATTTTTCTCAGCAGAAAACCAAACGTCCTCCCTGTCTCTCTGAGCTATACCCCTGTAAACTATGGCCTAGATTTACTCATTCAATGAGCAAGCAGTTATTGGAAAACCTCCATGAGGCAGATAATATGCTACATACTAGGGAAACAGAGATGACCAAGTCATAGACCTCACTCCTCGGGAGTTTCAAAATGAGACCATTTCTACCATCTAAAATGATCTACAAAACATTTCATCTTAATTTCACTTCCACCACTTCTGTTAAGATTTTAGTCACTTCTCTCCTACGTTATCATAAGATCCTTTTACTCTGGTTCCCTGCCCTTGTCCTGCATCACAAGTGATACGTCTACATGTAAGTGGGATCATGTTTATCCTCCATTAAAAAATCCGACAAAATCGTAGGAAGACCAAAAAGACTGTATAACCTTGGTCATGCCTACCTCTACTACCTCTGCTCTGATTTTTAAGATTCCCAAATCTTCATGTGGTTCTGAAAGTGTTCCGTGCCCACTCATCCCTGCAGGTATGAATACATGCTTTTTCCTTCTACAGGGGCATTGCTCCTTCCTCTTTACGTCCTCTTAAATTCTCTCACTTTTCACGTTTAGAAGTACAATCTGCCTGATAACGTTTTCTGTGGATGGTGTGAGTTAGGGTTGGTGAGTCATTGCCTTCTCCATGAAGACAGCCAATTTACCCAACATGGTTTATTGAAAAGGCTTTCATTTTCCCACTCCTCTTCAGTGTTTCCTTGTAAATCAGACGTCTATACGTGAGTCCCTATATGAGCAGCTTTTATCTGAACTCACCATTTGGTTCCGTTGATTTTCTTGTTTATCCTCTTGATGAACCTCCTCTATTGTGATGCTATAATACTTGATGTCAGGTAGAGTAAGTCCTCCCACTCTATTCATTGTTTGCAAGATTTTCTTAGCTAAGTTTTTCCTTTATCATTTCCATAAGAATTGTATCAATTGTAATTTCCACAGAACAGGTCAGCATTTTAGCTGCAATTTTGTGGAAGCTGTAGATTAATTTGGAGAGTTTTGATATCTGTAGAATTTTGAGTCTGTTCAGTCACGAATTTGATTTATCCCTCCAGTTCTTTCAGTTTTCCTCCATTTATCTAAATGCTGTTCTATAAATTAATGGACAGAAATCTTTTGAAAGTCTCATTAAAGTTATTTCTAGGTACTTCATACTTTAAGATGTTGTAAATGTCATTTTTTTAAATTTAAATTTTGAATGCTTATGACGGGTAGATGGAAGCAAAACTTTCTATATTAACCTTGTATTCAGCCACCAATAAACTCAGTTAATACCTTAATTTATATGGATTTTACATTTATACCATAATATCATCTGAAGATAACATCAATTTTACTTCTTCCTTTGAAGTAAATTATTCCTTTTATTTCTTTTCCTGCCAATATTTTATCAAGCAAGACCTCCAGCATAACGGCTTATAGAGGCAGTGATGTTGAACATTCTTCTCTTATCCTTGCTTTCATCAGTGTAAGATAAAGTTCCATTCTGTGAATACTGTGTATGGGAGTAAGAGAGTTTCGTTCTGTTCCTGATTTGGTAAGTGTTTTTTCTGTTGTTGTTGTTTGTTTTAAAATATGAATAGGTGTTTAATTTTACTAGTTTTTCTTACAGTTACTGAGATTATTATTTCTCTTTTTTCAGAGATTAGTGTACTGAATTACATTGCATGAACCTAACTTGGTCATGATATGTTCTTCTTATAAAATATAGCTAGATTTGGAACCTTGATTTGATTTGATTTTTTTTTTTTAGGATAAATGAATTTAACCCAACAAAGAATGTGGCCTGTAATTTCCTTTCCTGCAATGATTTTGTTAGATTTTGGTACCAATGTTAATCTAGTCTCTCAAAGTGAGTCAAAAAGTTTTCAGTTTTTCCTATTCTCTGGAAGAGTTTGAGTAGATGTATATTATTTTTTTCTTGAATATTTTGGCAGATTCATCAGCTTTGTACCAAATAAATAGCTTACAATAAAATTTTGTAGAAATGTTTTAAAGGATGGTCTCAATTTCTGTAATAGGTCTGGCAATATTCAGATTTTTCATTTTTTCTTGAGGCAGTTTGGTAACTTTTATTTGCCAGAAATTCGTGAATTTCCTCTAAATTTTCATTGTATCAACATGATGTTATTTATGTTTTCTTCATGTTAAATATTTTCCATGTGATCTGCACAGATTACTCCCTTTTCTACCTTGGTATTATTTTGTTGCAATTTTTCTTTTTTTGAACACTAGTACTAGGATTTTATTGAGCATATTTGTCATTTATTAGAATCTAATTAGTTTTATTTATCCTTTTGATGTTTGTCTTTTATTTTGTTAACACTTCCTCTAATATTTATCACTTTGTGTTTTCTCTTTTCCTTGTGTTTACATTTCTGCTCTTTTTCTAGTTTGTGATGAATGCTTAGAACTTAGAAATTCAACCTTTCTTTATTTAAATATACACAATAATATATAAATATATATAATCTAGGATTATACATTTCTCTTTAAGGATAGATTTAACTCCACCCCATAAGATTTGATGAATAATATTTTTAATTGGAAATACATTCTAATTTCCATCACAGTTTACTCATTAATCATCGGTTGTTTACAAGTGTATTTATTAATATCCAAGCATGTAGGAATTGAAGCTAGTGGACGTAGTGTTCTTTAGATGTGCATATGGAACATATACCCAAACTCACCACATGCCAAATGTGCACGTGGAAGCTTTATCCAAATTGACGATATGCCAGACTATGTCATCAATCTCAGTACATTTCAAATAAATTGAAATTATACAAAAGATGTTGTGAAATTAAGCTTCATATCAATCACAAAAATAAAATTAGATAATGCCACCATTGAGGTTATTTCAACATTGCACCGTTTAATATCATAAATCTGAGTAATTCCAAGATGTTAATTATTGTATGAAAAATCTTCAGTGTTGGTTTTCTGTCCCTCTTCTATTTCATGACCCAACTCCCAAACCCACATTGTCTGTGTTCTAGTCATGTTGAACCTTTTCTCAGCTCCCTAGAATATTAAATGCAGGGCTAATTTGCCAGTTTCTGCCATTTCTAAGAATTCCACCAAGAATTTAATCTGCTTACATTAGTCTGATATAATACTAATGCTACTGCCTCTATGAAAAAGTCCATGACACTTCCCTCCCCACAAACATATATGCTATCACTTATTTCATCCCATGGGTCTCTGCATACCTATATTGCAGCCCTATGTCACCACCTTGAATTTGCATCACTGCATATTGTCTCCCCTACTCACCTGTGAACTCGAGGAGATCAGAAACCAAGCAGTTCCATAAGCTCATTGTACACCATAGAAATATTTACTTCTTAAATCAAACACAACCTTCTGAGCTCCTGTTCTGTGCCAAGAACAGCACCAGACACTGGAAAAATAAGGATTTCTTCAATGTGATCTAAATGTAGCTTTAAAGATGATGAAAAGTAAGGACTTACAATACCATGTGTTAGATTCCATGAGAGAGATTTAAGTTAGTTACTGTGGAGTGGTCATAAAGGGTTTCCTTGAGATCATAATGCCTGCAATGATGCTAAAATGAGACAAGTAAGCTAGTTCAAGGTAGAGAGAGAGGGTATCATTTTGGGAGGAAATATTATTGGCTATAAAAGTTAAATTACTAAATGGAGGAAGGCAACATTTTGACCCTGCAGTCCTCATCAGAGTTTTTCCATTTCTTTGGGAGAACGGTGCATACAAAAGAGAGGTGGAGAGCCAGCCCTGATAGCCTAGTGGTGAAAGTTCAGTGCTCACCACTTCGGTGGCCCATGTTGATTTCCTGGTCATGGATCCACACCATCTCTCTGTGAATTGCCATGCTCTGGTGGTGGCTCACATAGAAGAACCAGAGTGATTTACAACTAGGATATAAAACTATGTACTACAGTTTTGGGGACAATAATAAAAGAGCAAGATTGGCAACAGATATTAGATAGCTCAGGACAAATATTTCCCTTCAAAAAAAAAATAGAAGTGGAGAATGTCGCTGCAAGGCATATACTCACCTATTTCATTGGAAATCACATTCTCTGGGCTGGGAATGCAAGCAAAACAACAGGCAGCCTTGCTCTCTTGAGGGCTCTTCCTGAATCCCGGACTGCAACTCTCACTGCATACAGAATGTGGAGTCTGGAGAAAATCAGATAACACTTGGTAACAGCTGTGACTTTTACCTAATTTTCAAGTAGCTAGAGTGTTTAGAGTATTGGGCCTTAACAAACTTAATCTTGAAATATCTAAATCCAATTCATTGGTTGGACGCCATGCTTATTGTATGATATAAAACACTGGTACACCTCAGAAATACTGTGGGTTTGTTTCCAGAGCACTGCAATAAATCAAATATTGCAATAAAGTGAGTCACACCAATTTTTTGATTTCCTAGTGTATAAAGAAGTTATGTTTACACTATACTGTAGTGTACTAAGTGTGCAATAACATTATCTCTAAAAATCATGTACATAACTTAATTTTTTTTAAAAAATTATTCCTGAAAATTACTAACCACCTTCTGAACCTTCAGCAACTTGCAATCTTTTGCTTATGAAGGTCTTGCTTCCATCTTGGATTGTTGGTAAATGAAAAAATTACTTCAGTTGGAAGTGAATTGTTAAATTCCCATATGTGGCCCTTTATGAAGCTCTGAGGGGGCACAAAACCCAACAAGATTTTGGTTATTCATGTGTAGTGTAAGTAATTGTGATTGGGTTCAACCCACCTCAGTAATTCCCGTGTCCCACTCAATCACCTCCTCAGATAAAGACAATTCTTGACCACGTGGAGCATGTTGGGAATATTCTCCTACTTTCACCTTAAGTCCAAGACCTTCGGGAAAATTCCAAAAGTTGAGAATGGTTTACTCTGAATCTGATTTTCCTTCATCAGCCAAATTCACTGAGTCACCAGCAGGATTGTTAAATTCTATGTTCCTCAGAAAAGGGTGCAGCTAAAAGAGACACATCATCCTGTGGTGAAGTGGGCCCGGGTGTTAAAGAGAAAAACCCTGAATTGGGGACAGCCTTTCATTGTCTGTAATCTTTGCTTCATAGTGTACCTTTATTACAAGTATCCAATGAAGTAAAGCAAATGAAATCATATGGAGAACTAAAATATCATAATGTTTCTAAAATATCAGTTAGTTTCGAGAGAAAATGACTAAAGACAAGAATATCAAGATGATCAGTGGTGATAGGATTCAGACAAATCTCGAGTACAAGGTACAATCTAGCCACCCTCATGCACTCTCTGAATTTTCCCAGACCATCAATCTGCAAAATGATGTTAGCAATACCTAAAGTTGTTACAGAATTAAATGAGATCATTTATGTAAAGTATTCACTATGATGTTCAGCACCAGATAGGCACATAAAGGACAAGTTCTCTTCTTGTCATTGAGGAGCTTCATGGGAGAAGACAGGATATTCCCTATTGAAACGTTAGGCAGGCAGGATGTTGGGATCCTTTGTAACACAAAGCATTGATATTGACTCATAGCTCACTTCCTCGTTGCCACTAGAACCTTCTTGTAGATGACTTACTACTCAGGACTAGATATACCTCCTAGAGAGTGAAACAAGTATAGAAACTCTTGTGCTTTTCTTGGAGAAAGAGTCCTAACTGCTTGGTTTGAGCACCTGTGGAACCATAAGAAAGTCACTTTTGCGAGTATACATTCTGTTAAGTCGAAGAGACTTTACCTGCCAGGGACAAAACACCAGACCTTCCCACTTCACATTGGCTGCATTTCTGCATGTTGAAGAAGCAGCTTGTGAAGGTTCCAGGCCCCAGCATACACAACATTTTACATACTGTAACTCCATTCAGTCGTGCTTGTGTCAAACATCTGCCAAGGCAGCCATCCTAAGGAGGCATTAGGTGGACAATTCTCCAGTGTTTTACAGTAAGACTCAGAAATCGTGCAAGGAATAAAGGGAAACCACAACATAGTGAGGTAAATGTCTTCTGGATATTTGGAAGGGTTAACTATCTGGATAAAATTTTCAAAGCCAGGGACCTCACTATGGTGGTGTGAAAAAATGAGAGTCCCATGGAATGAGTCAAGGATGAAATCTCTCTCACTGTGGATAAAATCCCACTCTGATGTCGTGACCCAGACTTTCCATATCACTAAGTACTCCCAAGTAGAAATGCTCAAGCTTATGAGAGAGTTGGCATCACCAGAAATGATAACCACATTCCCTTCTGTTTCCTCTACTTGCAAATCATATGGCCATGTCCTTGAGTAATATGACCTTTCAGTCACAGGAATCTTTTCCACAAAGGCTGCACAGATTCCATTCCTGTCCATCTCTCCTCTCAAGTCTGAGAGAAACACAACACCTTTCTTGTCTTCTGAGATGACCAGCCCCACCCAGCTCCAACTCAAATGAAGCAGCAAAGAGTCCATGCCAATGGCTAGAGATGTGTCCCTGGGGGCCATCTAATAGAGAGATGGAAACTGCTTATCATCATTCAGGGTAAGATCAAAAGGACCATAGGTAAGCTAAAAGGAAAAGACAACTGGAAGTAATATTAGGAAGGGGATTGGCAAAAATCACACTCTCAGTCCTGAAGGCTGTTCAGCAACACCTGGAGTGGTAGAAGAGGACAATTGCTCATTTCATTTTCTAATCATTTTGCACTCCCTGAAAGCTTTCTATAAAATAAGATCAGCCAGAGTTTCAGGAAACTGCTTTGTCTCCTTCCCCCTCAAACTTCTCTCTACTCCAAAGAAAGGAAATGTCATTCTCCATCGAGGTCCTGTACACGGATCCTTTGAGATCATATCCTTTGAGAGATGCACAAACCCAGTCTCCTCCTCTCTTCCTTTTTAGGCCCCTGAGAATGGCACCAAAGGAGACGTGGTTTCATCTCTCCCCATCCCATGCAGTCTTACCTGTGGAAATTTGTACAGTTCTAGCAGTGTTCCAATCTGGGCAGAAATTGCCCAGGTGGTTCCTGTAAGGACCGCTAGAGACTTACTCTCTCTCCTGCAGTCGTAATTAGGGATGTCCTTGCCCAACCCTGAGAGCCAAATCAGGGAACTCTCCAATGTCCTCCTTTCACTGGGTAGGGCATTATAGAGATCAAATCCCAGAGACATGTTGGGCAATATATGAGGGTCCCTGTTGATTTCCTCAATGGCAAAAACCAAGGACAGAACATACTAGTAGTTCTTGTACTGAAACCTGCATAGAGGGATAAGGATCCTTAGGGAAAATACTCAAAATGATTTCCTTCAAATGCAATACAATGACTTTATTAAAATGAATTTGCTATTGACTCGAATGTCTGTGGCAACAGATGACACTCTTGAAGCCTTAGAATTTATAACTAAAGAAAATAACATGACTCCAGCTGTGGAACGTCCTTACTGAATTCCACACTCATGAAAGAAACTGGTTAAATACACAGAAGAAAGTACAATGAATGGAAAAACAGATCACATTCAGAGTAGACTTGTAAATGGCTCTTTGGTTCAGGATCCAAAATGCTTGTTTATATGAGCACACCATTAAATCCTTCCTAGAAGAGCAACAATATTAGCATGAGATTGGAGAAAGCCCTGGGGAGGAAGAATAATTGCAACTGGAAGATACGTGACAAGCATAGACGCATGACATGTGCACGTTGAGAATGGTGCAACAGAAGGCTGTCAATCAAATTGCCTAAACCTCTGTCCCCTCAAACCTGTGCGTCTGCCACCATCAAAACCAGGAAACTAAGGTGAACTTCAGAGATCCAATGAAGGAGGAATCATCAACAGGCAGGAACAATTGAAAGAATCAAGAAGGACTGAAGGGACTAGAAACACTTAGGAATCTAAGAGAGAGAGCATTGTAAAGTTTAAAAAGCTTCTCATCCATTTCTTATTTTAAAAATATAAAATTAAAATTAATCATTAACATCTTTAACGGTACCTATTCCTGATAGCCCATATTGTCTTCATCTTTCCTACAGACTTTCTGCACACAAATAACACCTAAGCCAAAGAAAATTCTCTGCATTTCTATTGCCTGGGATTTGTAATAGCATCAAGAATAAAATAGAGCAGTCTCTTATACTTATTTCAAGTGTTCTATTATTTGAGGATTGATTAGTACCCTAGTTCATGCTCACTGCTTATTAATGTTCCCCATGTCCCTGTGAAGAATAGGTGTTCTTCACTTGTTGGGTATAGGGTTCGATGTGTATCCATTAAATCAAACTTGCTAATTTGTTTTTCAAATACTCTATTATTAGATATATGTTATTCTTTGTCTCAGAGGAAAGTTGAAATTCTTCACTATGATGATATATTATGTCTACCTCTCCTCTTCCTCTGCCTCCTTCTCTTGTACTTCCTCCTCCTCCTCCTCCGACTTTTTCTTCTTGTCTTCTCCTTCTTCTCCTTCTCCTCCACTTCCTTCTCCTCCTTCCTTTCCTAGTTGAGGCTATATTATCTTCACAGGACATCGTGTGTAGTATAACAACTATATCTTCATGATAAGTTGAACTTATATACCATTGGGGATTAACCACTTAATTCCTAATGATGCTTTGTTCCGCATCTGTTTTATCTCATATTATTATAGCTACCCTGGGTTGATTTTTGATTGATTTTGTCCTAGCATATCTTTATATCTTCTATTCTGTTTTGAATTTCTAGTTTTCCATGTTTTTTAGTTTTCACAAGTCTTGTAAACAAGATATAGCTAAATTTATCATTGTCGCATCAAATTTAACAATCTGTATTTAACTGGAGAATTTATTGCATTTACATTTGTTTTATTTATATCCTTCTTTTGCTCCCACTATCTATATGTTTTCCTTCTATTTTTTCCACAAGTTTTATTATGTTATTTCCCTTTAAAATTTATTGATTTATACTTGTTTTCCATATTCTATTGTATCTCCTCTATTTGGGTGAGAGTTATAGTCTCTACTTCTATTTTACCACCAGCCCACATTGCCTGAAGTGGATATAGTTTCTCATCTCCTGAGAAATTTATAGACCCTTTAACTTTCAGTTTTACCCTCATGACTCACTTGTTTTTGTTGTACAGTACTTTATTTCTCCTTTTTCTTTACTCTCTCTCATCATCTCCATATCTAAATTATCTTTCATGTTTTTTAGTTCCTTGTCTTTCTATGCTGCATTCTATTTCCTTCAGAATTCAAATTTGGTTTTCTATTCTCTCTTCTGTTGTAGAACCCATCTATGAAGTTTTAAAACTCAACAGTTATGTATTTTTCATCTCTTAAAGTTCTATAAGGCCCTTTGCCAAATATGTCATATCATTTCTAGAGTCTCCTGCTTGATTTTGTTATTCCATTTTTTGTCGTTCCATTTTTTATACACAGTTATTTTATATCTTGAAGTTGGTAAGTCTAATAGTGAAGGTTTTGGTGTTTAAATCTATTGTTTTATTTTTAATTTTCTTATGTCTTATGACTCTTATCGACAATGGCATGTATTCCTTATTTGTTTGGAGAACTTTGATTATGAGCTCATATTTGTCTGATTTTAATGTGTACAGAATGTAAGGCTTTAGTTTAGATTCTTTCCTCCAGAGAAGAATGTCACTGGTTTCTGCTCACAGTCATGTGGGATGACACCAAGCTAAGTGCCTTTTTTGTGTGACTCACAACTAATCTGTGAGTCCCAGATTCATTCCCTCAAATCACTGGTGACTCAAAGACAAATCCTTTCATGAGAGGATCATACTGGCCTTTGACCACTGGGTGAATCCAAATTTGTCTAGTGCTTACAATTTCCTTCTTCTGTCCTTTGAGACTTGGCTTACATCTTGTGAACTCAAGAATGCAATAACATTATATTTTATGGAAGATAGCGTTATGTGGAGGGAAACTCCTTTGAGGTATCTAGTCCTCCATACTCCTAGTATTTCATTCTTTTGGATACTTCTTTGCATTTCTTTCTTTTAATAAAAATTCTTTCTTTAACTTGAAAAGAAAATAAATTTTAAAATCAAATGTGTGAGCTTGGGAGTATAGAAATAATTTACACGCTATTCAACAAAATAAGTTTAAGATATAGATAATTTTCCAGTAATGTATGTATGGATTAGGTACATTTAAGTGAAACTAAGAACCTCTATTTAGAACATATTTAATCAAGTTTTAGGAGAAGAATCATTGAGATGCACACTCCAGGAACATTCTGTTTCTGTGAGGTGCACACATACTACACATATACCTGATCGTCATGTGACAAGCCATGATATGGCCAACTTTAGTTCAACTTAGTTCAGGTGTGATGTGATCAATTAAACTTGAAGAAGGGAGAGTGTCCAGAATGTCCACAAGCCCCATGTGTTTCCAATGTTAGAGCATTAAATACTGAGAACAAGGAAGAATGGTGCAGGTGTTGTATAAATAAATTACAATGTCTAAAGAACAGAGAACAGCATCCACATTAAACGTATTGCTGATTGTGCCACATTTCTGAAAATAAAGCACACCTTTCAGAGGAAAAATGAAGAACGTTTTTGTGTCAGTTAGGGCCTCAAAATGCTGAGGTGGAGTTAGGAGTACAAGAAGATTATTGTGGCATAACACCTGTGAAGAATCAAAGGCTTGGGTAGGAACAGCCCGCACACTCAGATACGGATTTTACTCCCTCTGAAATGAAAAAAAATAAGGAATGTTAGGCAGAGGAGCTTTGAATCACAATGTGGAGATGCTAGTCTCCACCCGAGACCTACTGAATCAGAATGTTTGGGGTGGGGTACAGCAAACCTTCTGTGTTTTAACAAGCCTTCCAGATAATTCAGATCCATAATCAAGTTTGAGGTTGACGAGTTTCAAAAAAAAACACAGTACCAAAGAAGTGAACACTGAAAAATTAAAACAATTGTCTCAGTACTTTGTGTTAATGTGATTTTTAAAAAATGCAAAACACAAACTACTTTAAAGAATGTGCATAAAATTTAAAACCATCCTGAACCAAGAGCTTAATCTATACCTAGAGACACTGGATTTGGAGAAAAAGAAAAGAAGTAGAATACTAATTAATTTTTCACCTAACATTGAGGAGGCAGTGAGGCAAGACTTCAGATTCTGGGTTCTTCTTATTTCTCAAATTAAAAATATTGTAAAATAGGGGCCAGCCTGGTGGCATAGTGGTTAAGTTTGCACGCTCTGCTTTGGTGGTCTAGGGTGCGTGGGTTCGGATCCCGGGTGCGGACCTCTGCACCACTCATCAAGCCATGCTGTGGTGGTGTCGCATATAAAGTAGAGGAAGATGGTCATGGATGTTAGCCCAGGGCCAGTTTTCCTCAGCAGAAAAAATAATTCTAAAATAGAATGTGAAAAAGATGTATATATCCAACATGGTGAAGAAAAGTTTAATAAGGAAAATTACTTTAAATGGTGCAAAACAAGGAAAAAAGAAAAAAAGCAAAGTACAAAATTTAAAAATAAAACCACAGAGATAATGTTACATATAGCAGTTATACTATACTGAAGTTACTTAAATCACTTTTTCAATATTGAATGTTACTCTACATTCCACAAAGACATAGGAAACTAACATTGAACATAGATGCTGAAAGAAAGGGGATTGTCAGTGATATTCCATACACGTGCTCACAAAAGTAAAGCCACAACTAATATGAAACTTTTATATATGAATGTGTATAATGGTACACATATCTGAAGGCAAAATATTTAGGGGCTAAAAGGTGGTTAGCAGTCAAAATGTATATGTTCAATTATAGTATCATATATTTAAAAAAGGATTTAATAATAGGAAGTAAAGTGAACCTAACTACAACCAAAGTAAGAGTATTCAATTAACTTCTCAGTATTTGTCCAAAAAAAGTCAATATAGGAATCATATATATTGTTAATCTTGATTTATCATTAAATATGTTTGGAGCATACACACACACGTGCCTGCATATAAATATCAAACATCCTACTTCAAAACAAAGAAAGCATATTATTATAAAATTAGGTCTATCCTTGTCCAGCAAGCAATTTCGACATAGCAATCAATTCCTGAAGCCGCCAGAAGAGAGATACATGGCCAACCATAGATATTCTGACTCAGTAGCTCATCAGAGGAACGGGCAGAATTGAAATCCAGTTCCTTAACCAACTTGCACGCAAAAATGCTCATTAACTGCCAACATATCTTAAACAAATCAGACAATTTATAAGCCAATAAACACTCTCATGCATAACCGTTTGGTCAAACAGGAAATCAAACCAATGATTAGAAAGGAGTGGTGATGGTTTGTAATTGGTATTTGAGTGGTGAACACGATGTAATCTATGCAGAAATAGAAGCATAATGATATAAACCTAAAATTTATACAGTGTTATAAACCAATGTTACTGCAATAAACAAAAATTAAAAATAAATAAATAAATAAATGAAGGAGTAGCAAGGAGCCCTGGAGAGAGAGGAGAGAGAAAGGAAGAAGAAAAGAAAACTGTCTGTTCTGAGAGAAAATATCTCAGCAAGGGAGGGGGAGAGGGGAATCACCTCCCCCAAACCTGGAGGAGGAGAGAGAGGGGGAGGAAAGGGGGAGAGAGAATCCCCCTCTGACTGTTCCCTGCAGGATCTTAGGGCTGGCCAAATCCTTAACAAGACAGGTTGGCTGGAGAAAATCAGACCCAGCTGAAGAACATGTGTCCATGGGAGAAACCTGGGAAACTGAGTTTCTCCACACAGGGCAGAGATTCTCATCTTGCATCCTCTCCTGAGCTAATGACAAAGGTGTATGTCTTGGGTGGGCCTGGGGGATGGGAGAGGGGGAGAAGGCCATTGTCATGCAGAGGGACATGGAAAGGCTTATCTGAAACCTTTCCCCTGCACTGAGGTCAGGTCCAGAAGGGCCAGCACGGAGGTGACCAGGAACAGGCCTGTCTGTGGTGTGGCTGGCCCCGGGGCAGGCATGGGGGTGGTGGGTGGAAGTGGGATGGCGTGTGAGTTGGCACCAGCCAGCGGTGGAGGCAGCGACTCAGAGGTCAGGGGTCTCTCTCTCTCTCTCTCCCTCTCTCTCTCTCTCCCCGCCTCGGGGACCTGAGGAGAGTAAGGTGCTGCGCCCTGCCCACCTCGCCTACCTCTCCCATGGGCCCTTCTTTCTCTGACCGCTCCAGGAGCCCTGCGGGCTTGGGTTCAACCCTCCACACCCCCGTACAGGCCAAGGGCGTGTGCGCGATCGGCGGGGCCTAGGGCTGGCCTCGGGGGTCCGCAGTGAAGGCCCCGCCCACCCGCCAGGCTCTGACCGGCTGGCGCCACCCAGCTGCAGCGGTTTCATCGCCGCCCTTCTGGACTTGGCTTCAGCTGCTGTCTCCCTCCCCTCCCCCACTCCCACTCAGCTTGAAGGCCGCTTCCCTGCCTTGAAAGCATTGCTCTGGCTCTGATGGCCAGAGGCGTACCGGGCTTCAAGCTCAAGGCTCTGCCTGGCCAGCTGCTTCGTCCCCTGGCTCATTTCTTCCTGGAAAGACAAAGCTATTGCTTCACCCCACACCTCCACTTTGCGACTGCAGCCAGGCCAGGTGTAGGAAAGGCTCTTGAAGTCAGAAGTGCCGAGACAGGCGTATGGCACTGCAGGGCTAGGGAGCCAGGGCCCTACTGGCCCTACTGGCCCTACTGGGCAATCCCTTCCCACAACAGCTCCCAGCCTCCTCTCTGGAGTCGGGAAGGTCTGGCCTTCCTAGTCCTTGGCCATGGCTCTAGGGAGAAATCCTCGCCAGAGTGTGGCATGAGGCCCTCTGACTAAGGGTGCATGTGCCACACCCAGGGCGACATGAAGGCTGGCGCAGATCGCGTGCTCTTTCCAAAGGAGGCTTGCCTATTGGCTCATCCACCTGCGCCGGGCCCCTTTCCTTGTGGGATCATGTCCGGTGGAAAGAGCCTTGGTGCCTGCTGCCAATTTTTTGGGGTGTGTTCTTGCCCCCTTCTGCGAAGGGAACCACTTGACAACTGCTGTGCCACACCTCGGGTCTTTTAGCCTCCCTCAGCTGTGTCCCCGCCATGCCCATTCCTACCTCCATGGAGGGACTACTAAGGTCTTGGCACTTGCCAAGTGGAAATAGTCATTAGAGACTTAACTTGGAGTTGTAGTAAAAGAGCATAACATAACAGCATTGAGCTTGGGCTCTGCCATTTATGAGCTGTGTAACCTGGATGAGTTTTCTAGCCCCTGCACCCAGTCTCTTCATCTATATAATTGTGAAAAGACCAACATCTACTACGTCGGGATATTTTGAGGATTATGTGTGTTAATGTATCTTCAAGCACAGAATTAACATTCAGAGTGTAGTGCCTGGCTCAGTAGAAGTGTTTGCTGCTGTTATTATAATTATCATTATTTCATGTCCTTCACTTCCTCGTGAGTTCCCTGTCAAACCAACCATGGTCCATGGTGTCAACAGTTTTATTCCAGGCTCCTGCTTAATGGCCTGCAGAGGGATCCTCCCGCTCATAACCTCTTATTTTTATCCCAGTCTCTGGAACTCTTTCTTCTTGGCACTGAGGCACTGAATGGGGTCCCACACCCAACCCTGCATGTACTCCTTTTAATATCCCATGCTTTTGAAATACTGTTTAGTGTTTACTTGGTGGAATATACTCCCTGACATGAACAACACACGGGAGATAGGATTTAGGAAACATTGTTCCATGTAGGGCTCTGATTTTATCATAACACAGAGTACAGATGATCAAGGGCCAAGGTAGAGTTCCTTATTGCAAAAATCTTCAGAGATGAGGGTGTTCTAATGTGACACCACCTGAAAATAAAGCCAGCACATAAAAGCAGTTGTAGTTTTAAAAGGAAAAGCACACAACTGAAAGAATTGATCCCATTAAATACACTATTCTATTTGTTTATGTATCAAATTACTGATAGGTAATAAGCAGGTGTACAGATAGTAGAATTATCAATTTCACAGAGAATTCTTTTAACAGTTGTTCATATCTTGTGTTTTACATCATTTATTAAGGTAATATTTTCATCTTTACTTTTCCTTGTGTCTCTATCTTTCTCAACTTTTCCAAGAGATATATTTATATTATCTTCTCAAATTTTAGGGAAAGTTAAAAAAAGTTATGAAACATTTGAAGTTGTTGATTTTGTATATTGGAGGAGGACTAGATTGCAAGTGAATTAGTGATAATTAGAGTTTTAGTTTGGTAAAAGATGGTAGCTGGAATTGATACCAGGATGTTTGTAAGCTAATTTTTACTTCATTATTTGATATAGTTTCTAAAATGCCAGAACCGGTAATTTTAAATTTAACAACTTGTCTCATTTTAAAATATGTGTTCTTGGAGAGGGTGACTGAGGTAAGTAGACAATAATTTACTGTAGTGACTTGTTTTTCTCCAATTAATCTGTTATAAACCCAACAGGCATATAGCATTCTTTTGTCCAAATGACCTGATGGCACTTTCTTAACTTTTCTTGCTGTGATTCTAGCAATCTAGGGTCACACCACCTTCTCTCTCCTAGTCATGATTTCAGTTGTAAGAGTCACATTGTCAATAATATGGTGACAAATTTGCACACAGTCTACAATTTACTAAAATATATATATCAATTGCAAGCTTTGATAACATGATTGTTAAGGAATGAACAATTTGCAGTGCACTTAACAGCTGATTGCTACACATTATTGTGTAAGGACATCATGGTTAAAACCATTATTTGCAACATGGGGCCCCTTTCAATTTTATTTTAATGGAAAGTGTTCAATGACATTTTTCTTTTGAAGAAGAAAGACTTGCATTTCCATCTTAGAAAATTATGAACTTGTTTTTAGCCCTTTTTCTTGTCTTCAGCTCTTCTTTATATTGATTACTAATTCACATGTCCAGTTACTTCAGATTCATGGTGCTATCTCCTCTGCCTTTTTCATGGCTCTCACATTAATTTTTCCATAATCCATTCTGTGAAAGAGGTTTATCTCCACCTTCATATATTGAGGAAGGAACCGACCCTCCTTTATGTGAACTTGGAAAGAAAGGCCAAGGTGATGCCACGGTGTCCTTCCCCACCATTGAGCTGCAGAATGGCTGCAGAGTCCTGTGAATCTTTTGCTCACCTCCTGGCTCCCTACATACTTGGCATTGTCTGCGCGGAGAACCCCAGCTTGTTACAAGTGAATTTTTGAAGTCTTTAGAAGCCGGCTGAAGGATAAGACTGGCTAGAAAGGACATCAGCAAGCAGTGTACTCCAAAAGTTGGTGGCAGAAACATTAAGAAGAAGAAAACCTTTCCGTTTATCTTGTTTTCTCTTTATCTTCTCTCTTTTCATTTTCCTTTAGTTATATGGTATAAACCCTATCCACCACCCATGGTGCTTTTTTTTTTTTTCCCTCAAAACCCCAGTACATTGCTATATATCTTAGTTGTAGGTCAACCCATGGAGGTTCTTTTTCTTGGAGTCCCATGGCATTTTATTCATATCTCTTTCTATCAAATTATTTCCATAGCATAATTTATCTGTTTATACATATCTGTCTTCCTTGCAGACCCCCAACATTTCAAGACCTTTGGGCACATAATATATACATAAGTATTTGAGTGAATCAATGCAGATCTTTTGTTGAATAAGATCTAAATAAATACAATACCTACTCAGCACATGAATGCAAGCATTTGAGAGAGAGTTTTGTGTCTGCTGAAGCAAGCTGTGGACCAGTTTAGGGGCTCAGTGCCAAGGTTACTCAATAGATTGAGACAAAATGAAATAGATAATTAACTTTAGTTTTAAAATTCATGGAGAACAGGAGCAGGATATCTAGGTGTGAATCAGCACTTGATCATTCATGTTGCATGTTTGGAAAATCCAGTCCTTTATTTTTCTATGAAAATGTGACAGGCTAAGAGAGTGAACAGAGGACTGGTTTTTAGAAAGGCAATTTTGTTGCAGGAAATCGTGGAGGAAAATATATGGAAGGAGAGCTGGTAGAAACATGGCAGAAACTTTTTGTGTAGAAATCCTAAAAATTGAGTTTACATGCTGGCTGAAAGATTTGTAACTCAACATTTCTCCAATATAGGTTAGAGCAAATTTTAAATATCTAGGTATACAAAAGGAATACAAAGGAACATAGATCAAACTGAAAGGAGTTTAGGATAGAACAAAGAAATGAAGCTAAGGTAAACCAGCACACTAAAATGTGTTTCAGAAGGACCTGCAGTTTTTAAAGGTAGTTGGAAATTTATCACTCAGGTTTAAAGTAGAAAGGGAAATGGGAACAATTCTCTATCATTTCATGTCCATGAGATTAAAAGCTACATTCTGTCAGAGAAGCAAAACTTGTATGCCCTCTAATGTCCAAAAAAGTGTTTTGAATCATACCTAATGAAAGATAGTCTGTGTGATGTAATGCAAATACAGTATCATCAACTCATTTCCAAGTTTATTACAAACACTTTAGCATAAGTTTAATTGAGGTAATGCAGAATTCTATAAGGGGCCAAGGAAGAGGCTGATAGCATTCTCTCTTTCAGCTTCTCACTTGACCAAGGGAGAAAATGTTCTTGAACAGATTGACTACGTCTCCTAAAGACAGTGCTCATTTTCAATTTTTCTTTTTATAAACTCATCCTGCATTTCCCCTTACATATGCAAGCTAAAGCGTGTGTGTAGACATCCTTCATTGGCAATGAGGAGCAGATCCATACTATTAAATAATCAAATAAGCAGAACATACGGTTGGTGCCTTTTAGGAAAACTACAAGTTTAAGCCCACCCTCATTGGTGGAAGAACATGGTATACCCGAATTAAAATATCTACCATTTATTATGCAGCTAATCATGTCATGCTATAAAAATGAAACTTAATGAATTCTTCTTCTATAAAATTAATTTTATTTTAGTCAAACTGATGTATAATTTTATATAAGTGCATTTTTACTTAAAATGTAAAACTCTTTAGAGTCTGCTTCTTTCAGTTTTAGAGGCATATTTTGTATATATTTTTTTTAAAGATTTTATTTATTTATTTTTTCCCCCAAAGCCCCAGCAGATAGTTGTATGTCATAGCTGCACATCCTTCTAGTTGCTGTATGTGGGACGCAGCCTCAGCATGGCCGGAGAAGCGGTGCGTCGGTGCACGCCCGGGATCTGAACCCGGGCCGCCAGCAGCGGAACGCGTGCACTTAACCGCTAAGCCACAGGGCCGGCCCATATTTTGTATATTTTGGTGTGATTTTATTTATTATCCTTCATAGCAGAGAGGCACATCCTACTCTTTTTCTTGCTGTCCTCTCTCTACAAGTTAAAACTCATCCAAGTTTATTTTGCTTTATAAGGCATAGGCTTACTTTGTGAATGAAAAAGAGATCATTTCTGAAACATGTTTGGAACTGTAGGGAGCCCAGAATTTTAGACTATGCTCAGAATTTTGTGAGGTAACTTCAAAAAAGATGGAACATTTAACGTTTGCCAGGAAAGTTTTCTGCTACTTTGCTTAACAGTAGGGTTTTTTTTTTTTTTTTTGGTTTCTTAATTCTTTGAAAGGATGAGTGAAGGAGTTGGCAGGTTTAAATTTACCCTTGATAGAGCTCCCTCTGGGTTACTCTTTCAAAACAACCATACCAGTTGATGAATATTTAATGGGGACTCTGTCAGTCCCAGAGCTGAGAGAGGCAGTTCTCAAAGCTCCAGCAGGTCCTGGGAGAGGAGAGCGCTGGTAGCCAGTGTTGTTTGAGTTTGGATGAGGCATGGTCTTTCTCAGGATGTTAGAACTGAGTGGAGTTCTCAGATGCAGCCCAGTGACTCTAGAACTGAGCCCTGCTCAGAAACCAGTTGACTTTTCATTCGCTCTGAGCCTGGTGTCTGCCCTCTGCTCGTGCCCCTTTCTGCCATTTCTCATGCTTCTCCTGACTCTCTCTCTTTCCTACACCTTCTTTCTTCTTTTTTCTCTTTTTCTTACTTTTACTCTCTATTATATTCCTTCTCCTTATCATTTTTCTCAGTCTCTTATTGTTCTCATTCATTTTCTTTTTATTTTGTAGTACAGTTACTCTGTACATCACATTCACCTTAAAATCTTGATCCTCTACAACTCCTATACTTCAGTTAGCTATGTTTTTTAAAGATTTTATCTATTTTTTATTTTTCCCCCCCAAAGCCCCAGTAGATAGTTGTATGTCACAGCTGCACATCCTTCCAGTTGCTGCACGTGGGACGCGGCCCCAGCATGACCAGTGAAGCAGTGCGTTGGTGCGCGCCCGGGATCCGAACCCGGGCCAACAGCAGCGGAGCACGCGCACTTAACCGCTAAGCCACGGGGCCGGCCCTCAGCTCGCTATTTTGAAGAGAGTATTTTGATAAATTTCTCTTAGATGTTATAACATGCTGATTCAAGGAAATAAAAACTATCACAAATGGGATGGGGATGAAGAGTGAATTCAGTTCAGGTAGCCATGGAATTAGACAGAGGGAAACTGAGAGCTTAAGTGTAGGTGTTCAAAATATTTCCTGATACATCTTCGTAGTTCATTGTTGTGGTAAACTGCACAGAGTCTTATTTACTGCTGGAGCCCAGATGTTTGCTCCTTGGGGCAGCTCATCAGACCTTGGCCTATAGAAAAGAAGCTAGGAAACATTACATGCATTTCTAATGTGAAGAACTGTTAATGTTCCACCAGGAGACACCTTGGGATCTTCCCTGCACTATCTGAATAGAAAAAGAGGAAGAGAAGCTTTTCTCCATCTGCACAAAACCAAGACCTTATCTTGAGTTTGAGAGGATTGGAGGTGACTGAAAACAAAAGTTTTCCCGAGTTTGGATTTGCTTTAACAAGAACTATTTGCTGGCTTTGATGTTAAAGGTCTTTATTCAAAATTGACTACCTCTAATGCTAAGTTCAGAGTGGAGATGTGTCAGTATAAGAGAGAAGAATCCCTTTTTGATTATATCACTGAAATACAGTATTTGGGAGAATGGTTATATTTGAAGGTCACTTGTTCATATTCTGTTGCCACAGTGACATCTGTTGGTAAGTGACTACTTCATGCTATTCTCGATGATTTCTGTTTGAAAGACATACTGAGCTTGATAAATAAATGGCAAGCAATAGGATATAATGGAACACATGAGGAAGCCATTTGGGGTAAAGCTAATTCAGTCTGAATTTGTTTTTCCAAAAGGGTCTGTCGCCTGCACTGTGTATCTGCTTTGCCATGTCCCAAAGAGAAGAGTAAATGCCCTTAAGATAAGAATGTAACTTCCCCCTCATTGGCATTTCCTTAAGGATAAGCATTTCTCCCTAGGCTAGGATTTGATTGTTGCAGTCATCCTGTGATCACCCAGCTCCAGACAACAGACGTGACACCAGCCATGCCCATTGAGACAACAGATCTGCTCCCCGCTGTGTCCATCAATAGCTGTTCTGGCAGGGCAATCTGGCAGGGCTGATCTCGTGGCTATTGTAAAAGGGACATTGCAATCACTTGCAATACATGCTCTTTGATGGTATATAACCGCTCTGTACACCCCACTTCTTCGGTGACCTTCCTTCCTTAGGGAAGGAAGGCCATAGGTCATGGTCCTCAAAAGTTGGCTCATAATAAACTCACCCCAATTTTGATTTATAGATTGATTATGGATTATTTACGTCGACAAGCTGAGGTGTAGGAAGCAGTAAAGGCACAGTGGTACTCGTGTTGCCCGATATAAAATCTTTCCTCCCTCTTTCCCTTCCCAGGATACCCACTCTTCATGGTGGCACCGACTTCCATGGTGTGATCATTCTTCTGATCACTACTTTCATTCCCTCTTACAATTACTCAACAAATATTTAAACACCTACTGTATGCCAGGCTTGGGATACACTAAGGAAAAATTTTTCTACAAAATCTCTGTCTTCACAGAACTTGTTTTTGTTGGCTAAGTGAGATAATGGATAAGTAGACAGACAAGAGAATTACATAGTCTATCGTGTGATGATCTGTGTCAAGAAGAAGGTAAGCGACAGGCAATGGGGAGAGCTAGAGAGTGAGTGGGTTGCTACTTTAATTAGAGAGCACAGGGAGGCTGGAGCAAGGCCCAGAGGGAAGGGACAGAGCAGGAGGACATGCAGATATCCCAGGGCTGCAGAGATGCTGTGGAGGAATTATGACTCGGATGTTGTTGGGCAGCAAGAAGCCAGTGTGGCTGGAGCACAGTGAGCAAGAGGAGAAAGGCAGAGAAGGTTTGAGATGCCAGGGAGGGTGAGCAGATGAAAGAAGGCCCCTGGGCCCATCAAAACTCTGCTGTAAGTGAAATGAAAACTTTCAATGTCATTTAACTATACGTTATACAATTTAAGTAGTAAATACCTTTTGTTTTTCTATAGTCTTGTTAAGCACATCAACTAAAATGCTGCTAAATTGGGAATGTCTAAATTATCCCCAGGAGTGACTGCTGTATCTTGTCAGGCGTCTGGTCTGCACAGCAGTCGGGGGTGGGAGTGATGTGACAGTCAGGAGAGGAGCTCTAGTCTTCAGGTTGTCAAAAACAGTTTGTGTTATGTTTCATCTGTAACATGCGAAGGACGGAAAAGATGAGTGGTTTTCAGACTCCGATCCATGGAGCGCTGGATATTCCTGAAGGCTCTTGGTTTTTGTTTGTTTGTTTGTTTGTTTTTGTGAGGAAGATCGGTCCTGAGCTAACATCTATCACTCCTCCTCTTTTTGCTGAGAAAGACTGGCCCTGGGCTAACATCCATGCACATCTTCCTCCACTTTATATGGGATGTCACCACACCATGGCCTGACAAGCGGTGCGTCGGTGCGCGCCCAGGATCCGAACCGGTGAACCCTGGGCCGCTGCAGCAGAGCGCGCGCACTTAACCGCTTCCCCACCCAGCTGGCCCTGAAGGCTCTTTGTTTTTTTTCTTATGTTTATAAACTTCGATGCAAGCTTCACATAGAAGAGAGTGTCCCTTAGCTTTAAAAAGATTCCTGGACTTGGTCCTCACTTAGGTTTTCCAGTACGAAGAGTTTGCAGTCTCACAGACTCCCAAAGGACAGACAAAAGGAGCAAGATCCCTTTTTTCCGAGTGTCTCTTGTGACAGTGCTCATTGTCGCTCATTTAAACCAGAAGGTGATTTGTCAATAGTGAGATATAGCATTTGAGACCCCATCCTTCAAGATGGCTGAGTTGTCGTCCATCATTTTACAGACTTATTCTAAGTGAATAATATAAAAAGTGAATGTCTCAGCAGGTACTCTCTGACACAAAATAGAAACTAGGAATTGAGAAAAGTAATTATGATTGATGTCTGTCAATAAGGGCATAGGGCTAGTCTAATTCAAAAGTAATTAAAGGCATGAGTGTTAGTCACTGTACATATTAAATATATTGAAAAGTATTCATGTTCTCATAACACAGAATTATAACTGGAAGATAAACTGGATGTTTTTGGTACTTATGGTTAAAGATATATTTTATTTAGTTTTGTTTTCCGATTGAGGAAATGAGAAAATTTATTTTTTAATATGTTGACTATCTTCTTCCTTTCCAACCTAGAATCTCAATCTGCTATTTTGGAAACTCTGAAAAATATGTTCAGATGCTGTTCAACAGGTAAGAAAATCTTGTTAGGATGTCAAATACTTTTCTCTCTTATTTATCATAAAATTGTGACAGACTCTCATTTATCTTCCTGTCTGCCCATCTGACTAGGCCACCTTGTTTCTCTAAGCCTGCAGGGGAATCCAGTCAGGTGGAAAGGGATGTTTTCTTCCACTTAGACTTTGCAGAGAAAATCAGCCTTGAAGTGGAACTGAGCACATGCTTTTCAGAAGCTGCATCATTCTCTACCCAGCCAGAGCATTGGGCCTGACAACAGCTGGATCCAGTAGAAAACTGGACACTCTAGGAGATGTCATGTGCAGATGTGCCTGGCTGGACTAATAGTCACATGGATATGAGTTTTAAAAAAATCTCTCAGAGCTTTTCCAAAATCCAATAATATTCTTAAGTTGCTGTAGTAGATGAAACATTAGTTAGTGTCTTTTTAATTTCAACAGAAGCTTTTTTTTTTGTTACTAAAGAAGCCAAATTTCATGTCTTTTTTCTTGTTACCAAAATGGGCTTACTATTAAAAAAAAGAAAACTTCAAGAAAGGAAACACTCATATGGAATAGAATTTGTGAGTAACAATTGCTACTTTTTTATATAAAATCATCTGTTTTATTTATTTACACTTTCTATCAACGGCGCTTTTGAAAATAACTTAGTATTAGAAATTACCAGTAAGAAGAGGGTGTGCGCCCTTGAGTGTGGTCCAGTAGAAGTCAGGTGACTCAGACCTGAGTTCTAGGCCCAGGTCTGTTTCTGGTTAGTGTGTGACAACGTACTTAGGCTCTCTGGAACGTAGTATTCCTTTCTGTAAAATTAAAGAATTGATGATTTTTGAGAACTTTCCCAAATATTAAATGACTTCTCTTATAAAAAGTAGAAAGATCCTTCTCAAACTTATAAATTATCAAAAATTTTTGTGACCTTTCACGTACCAAGAACAACTGATGTCCCCTCAATTATATTGATTGAAAATAAAGATCGTAAAAGTATATATTTGGTAATCTAATAAATGAATTAGCATAAAAATGAGCCAGGAAAAATTTTATGATCAATCAAGATATTACATTATGAAAGTATTACTGTTTGTTACAGTATATAAAATTATGACTCTAAAATAGTATCTTTTTGCTGTCTGTAAGTTTATATTGTTACTCATATATCACTATTAACCCTATTATGTTTTACAAGAAATAAAATGTCTTGAAAGGAAAAAACAATAAAGCAGCAGCCCTGCATTACACATGAAAGTTGTGCTCCCCCTGGAGGGAAAATGAGGATACAACATTGGTCGAGTACTTCATTTTGTAACCCACTGGTGCCTTTCAAAAATATAGCTATTATTGTCATAGTAAAGATATTCTTAAGAATAGTGCCACAAAACTGGTTTTCCAGCTTCTTTTTGTCAGAGCTGAGACCTACATCAGGCTGGGGCACTTGAAGAGGCATGGGGGACTCAGCTGAGGGTGGTTTAATTACTGTAAGATGATTAGCCAATAGCAAATAAGACAGAGAACGATTAAAAAGAGGTAAAGGGAAATAAAGTTGGAAATAATTAAGAAAAATAGTGCCTTCAAAATATCCTCTCATTATTTTTATAGCTTTTTATTTATTTTATTTTATTTTTTTTGAGGCATGACGAGGATAGTATGTTAGATTTTTCTAAACCCTTATCTCCAGGGCATATATTACTGAGTTTTTCATTATAAATGATAATGCCAAAGAAAACCTGGACAAAAGTATTCTGTACTATCCACAAGGACAAAACATGTACAACATTGCTCTATATATTAAGAGTCGAGCTGTAATAGTCAAGATATATACTCATGTGTGTAAAATTATAATGATTTTCTAATTTTCTCGGGCTGTGAACCATGGTAAAATATACAGGAATAAGCAGGAAACCTGAAAAACTAGGTGATTTAAAAAACCTGATGTTACAGCTAGACCATTCATGGGTGAAATCAATTTCAATTTCACACTTCTCCTTTCCTTGTAGCCAGTGAAGTGTCTGGAAGACAGAAAACACATAAAATTAATTGAGAGTTAACAGTATTTGGAGGCAGTTGAGGTTAAGCATTCAACAATGATGTCCCTTACTTCAGGAGCCATTGAATTTTTGTCATAAGTTTACTTTATACACGGGTTCTCTTCTTAGATTATTTCTGTATGTTTCTTAGAAGAGAAACAGGGAAGGAGAATTAACTATCAATCTACTGTGCGCCAGTTCCTTTACTGTATTCCCTTATGCAATTCTTACAATAATCCTTTAAAGTAACTGTTATAATTCATATTTGATAAAGAAAACCATGTTTACAAAATTGATCAAGGGTAAGAGGGAAGATCTGAACATCAGTCCATTGGGTTCTGCCTCATATTCTCCCCACTGTGATAAAAATGGTGCTTCAACATGGGTTCTCACCATCTGGCTATTTATTACTGGCTCCTGCCAACAGCATTGGATGAGATGAGATGAGAAGTTATTTCCAAAGATATTCTATTATATTTAAACTGTACTATTTATGAGTCAGATGTCAAGACATGTTTTAGAGACATAGAGAGCAACTGATTAGTTCACCCACACATTATTAATGTTTACTATAACTTTCGTGTGCCACATCGTGTCAACTTTACCAACTTTAGTGCTTCACTGTTCTTTTTGAAAAAACTCAGAATGTCACTTTTCGTGTCAAACACCTTGCTGTTTTATTCTTATTCACTAGATGACAGTTCTGTATCTCTGTAAATTACCACTGCAGCAGGAAACGAGAGGTCTTAAGCCAGTTTGCTCTGCACAAATGATGGACATAGGAGGACTTCTGCTCCATCAAGGCTGCCTGTGTCATTCCGTGGCTGTAACGGGGATGTCCAGGACTGCTTAGTCAGAGGCACGAAGCAGAGTCAGAAAGCATCCTCTAAATTCTTCAGATGTGAGTTCAGGCACCTGTCCTCTCACCTGAGCACACTGGAGTTTATTGAATGTGTTCTGACTCTTACTCTCTCCCTGTAGTTAATAAGTCTGGGAGCTCCATAACTCTAGAAAAAACACAGGACTCATAAAGCCTTTTCTCAACTAAACAGAGTTGAGGGCTATGGTGTTGCCCGAGAGTCTCATGCTTAAAGAAATTACAGCTGGTGCTCAGGCGGAAGGCAAGTGTCAGCTACTCCTGGAGGGGTTTTATTGATGCTCCCATGGAATGAGCAAGTTTAAAAGAAAACCACATTGCTTAAACCTCACTAACTGATTGTTTTATTTTCAAGTAATATGCTCTGAAATCTGCTATGTCTAAAAAACCATTTCAGGCCGGCCCCATGGCTTAGTGGTTAAGTGCATGCGGTCCGCTACTGACGGCCCGGGTTCGGATCCCGGGCGCACACGGATGCACTGCTTCTCCGGCCATGCTGTCGCCACGTCCCACATACAGCAACTAGAAGGATGTGCAAATATGACATACAACTATCTATTGGGGCTTTGAGGAAAAAAAGGAGGAAGATTGGCAATAGATCTTAGCTCAGAGCCAGTCTTCCTCAGCAAAAAGAGGAGGATTAGCACAGATGTTAGCTCAGGGCTGATCTTCCTGACACACACACACACAAAAAAAAATTCAGTCTTTTTTCTTTGCTGTCTGTTTATTATCATTTTTACGAATGCTTTGATTTCACCATCTTCTTGGCACCACAACAGTAGCCATTGAGATGTTATTATAGATTCAGTTTTGAAATTTTATCATCTTATCTCTATTTCCTCTGCCATTTCTTAGTTTTAGTTCTTACTGCATCTTATGCTTGAAAATATTTGAAGCTTATAGTGTTTCTTATTTCCTCAACTTTTTATTATCTAAGGGCCCTCAACTATCACTTTTTTAAAAAAGGAAGTGAAATACATAACAGAACAATACACTGTAATAAATTGACCAATTATAAAATTAAGTTCAACCTGAAATCCCTCCCCACTTAACAGAGACCATCTTTCATAATTCACCATACTTTAGTTTGGGCAGGGTCAGTTTATCAATGATTTTTGGATGTTTTAAACCACACGAGATGAATACAATATGGTAAAATTGTTAATCTTGCAGAAGTTGTAGAATTTCCTGATGGTTAGAGAAGTTGATGGTGGAGAACCTGAATCATATGAAAAGTAGTTGATTAATTAACACCTGACAGAGTTTGTTAATTTGTTAAAGATGATGATAAGATATACATGCTGAAAAGATAACTTTGCATATCAGAGTATTGTGAGAGGCCACTGGGAAAATTCATAATGTTTTCAAATACTACAAAAAATGGCCATTTTTTCATAAAAAATGTCATACATGATGGCATCAAATACTTATGTCAGAAAATTTACAATGAAGAAAATTAACACTTGAGTCATTTTAATTCTAATAATTTGTTCATGCTTACTATTAGGTTGCAAACAATTTTTAGAAATAAAGTGATAAATGATGTACTTGCTTAATTTTTAATTTTTTTAGGAAAAGACTTTTTCACATTTTAAAAAATATTTATTTGTATTTATTTTATGCTGAATTTATTCCTAGGCTCAAAGACTTTTTTTTAATTAACTAACACCAATTCTTTTCAAACTCTTTCAAAAAGTTGAAGAGGAGAGAATACTTCTAAAGTCATCCTATGGGGTTAATACTACACTGATATCAAAGCCAAAGACACTAAGAGAAAAGAAAACTATAGGTCAATATCTTTCATGAATATTGATACAAAAATTCTCAATAAAATAGTAACAAAGCAAATTCAGCAGCATATTGAAAGGATTATACATCATTTTTAAGTGGGATTTATTCCTGGAATACAAGGATGTTTCAATATATGAAAATGAATCAATGTAATTAACCACATTAACAGAATGAAGGAAAAAAAGTGATCACCTCAATGGATGCAGAAAAGGCGTTTGACAAAACTAAACATGCTTTCATGTTAAAAACACTAAAAAACCCTCAGAGTAAAAGGAAGCTACTTCAACATAATAAAAGCCATATACAGAAATCCACAGAGAACATCGAATTCAAGGGTGAAAGACTGAAATGTTTTTATCTAAGATCAGGAGAAAGGCAAGAAGGCCCACTTTCACCCTTCTATTCAACATGGTATTAGAAGTTCTAGCCAAAGCAATTAGATAAGAAAAAGAAAGAAATAGCATTCAAATTGGAAAGGAAGAAGTGATATTATATTTGTTTACACATAATATCTTATATGTTGAAACCCCTAAAAATTTCACAAAAATTTTAGAACTAATAAATTATGCAGAGTAGTGGGACAGAAAATTAACTTGCAAAAATTAGTTGTTCTTCTATACATTAATAACAAGTAATCTGAAAAAGAAATTTAAAAACTTTACATTTTTATTTACAATAGCATCAAAAAGAGTAAAATACTTAAGAATCAACTTACTCATGGAGGTAAAAATCCCAATGATTTTTTTGCAAAAATAGAAAAATCTATCCTAAAATTCATATGGACTCTCAAGGGACCCTGAATAGCCATAACAATCTAGAAAAAGAACAAAGTTAGAGAACACACACTTCCTGATTTCAAAACTTACTACAAAGTAATCAAAACAGTGCAGTACTGGCATAAATACACACAATATACTAATGAAATATTAGAGAGAGCCCTGAAATAAACCTTTGCATATATGGTCAAATGATTTTTGACAAGGGTGCAAAGATCATTCACTGGAGAAAGGATAAGTTTTTCAACAAATGGTGCTGGAAAACTGGATACCCACATGCAATAGAATGATGTTGGACACTTACCTTACACCATATACAAAAATTAACTCAAAATGGATCCAAGATATAAATGTTGGAGTTGAAGATATAAAATCCTTAGACGAAAACACAGGGTAAAAGCTGCATGTCATTGGGTCCAAATGCCATTGCCAACAATGATTTCTTTACTATGACACCAAAGACATAAGCAACAAAAAAAATAACAAATTGCACTTCATCAAAATGAAACGTTTTCTGTATCACAAGATACTAGTAACAGAGTAAAAAGGTAATGCACAGAATGGTTGAAAAGATTTGCAAATCACATATCTGATAAGGGATTAATATCTAGCATATATAAAGAACTCCTACAACTCAACAATAAAAAAAACCCCAATTTAAAAATGCACAAAGGACTTGAATAGACATTTCTCCAAACAAGATATAAAATGGCCAGTAAACACATGAAAAGTTGTTCAACATCACTAAGTATCAGGAAAATGAAAAATAAAACCACAATGAGATACATGTTCACACCCATTAGCATAGTTACTATCACAAAATCAGAAAATAACAAGTGTTGGCAAGGATGTTGAGAAATTAGACCACTTGTGCAATGAAGGTGAGAACGTAAAACTGGAAAACAGTATGGCAGTTCCTTCAAAAATTAAAAATAGAATTCACCATATGACCTAGCAATTCCACTTATGGGTTCTGAAATAATAGAAAATATATTTATCAGTCTCTGCCTCCAGTTCCTGGCACAGAGCTCCTAAAACTTTGTAATTTCCTAAATGATAAGAACACTAGGAGCAACTCTTATTCTAATATTTGTCTTTGACACCATTCCTGACACAGAGACCCTAAAACCCTTGTAATTTCCATTTTTTTTTTTTAGGAAAATCAGCCCTGAGCTTACATCTGTGATAATCCTCCTCTTTTTGCTGAGGAAGACCGGCTCTGAGCTAACATCTATTGCCAATCTTCCTCCTTTATTCTCCCCAAAGCCACAGTAGATAGTTGTATGTCATTCTTGCATATCCTTCTAGTTGCTGTATGTGAGATATGGCCTAAGCATGGCCGGAGAAATGGTGCATCGGTGCGTGCCCGGGATCTGAACCTGGGCCGCCAGTAGTGGAACGTGTGCACTTAACTGCTAAGCCACGGGGCCTACCTCCTTGTAATTTCCTAATTGATAAGAACACTAGGAGAAGCTTTTGTTCTATTGAGGCAACTCTGGGTGGGCTTCTGGATGGCTCCTTGATGGGGGCTGGTCACCAGGAAGACCAAGCCCTGATTAGAAGGTTCGAAATTTTGGCCCTACCCCTTATCTTGCAGAGAGGGGAGGGGGGCTGGAAACTGAGTTAATAATTAATCATGCTTATGTGACAGAGACTCCATTAAAATCCCAATAGAAGGAGGTTCAGAGAGCTTCCAGGTTGGCAATGACAAGGAGTGCTTGGAGAGTGGTGCACTTGGATATGGCATGAAAACTTTGTGCCCCTTCTCACATACCTTTCCCTATGCACCACTTCCATCGGCTGTTCTTGAGTCATATCCTCTTATAATAAACTGGTGATCTAGTAAATGTTTCTCTGAGTTTTGTGAGCCACTCTAGTAAATTAATCACACCCAATGAGGAGGTTGTGGGAACCTCTGGTTTATAGCCAGTCAGTCAGAAGTACAGGTAACAGCCTGGGCTTGTAACCGGCATCTGAAGTTGAGGTGAGGTAGGGTGGGTGTGCAGTCTTATAGGACTAAGCCCTCAACCTGTGGAATCTGATGTATCTCTGGGTTGACAGTATGAAATTGAGTTGAATTATCTGACGACTAGCTGGCATTCCAAGAATTGCTTGTTGGAGGTGTGGGGAACCCTCCCTCGTGTGAAAAAATGAATCTCAGAACACCATTTATGAGCATACACCCAAAATGATTGAATGCAGAGGTATAAAGACATAAATGTACACCCATGTTCTTAACAGCATTATTCAAAATAGCCAGAAGCTGGAAGCAAACCAGGTGTCCATCAACAGATGAAATGACAAAAAACATGTGGTGTATACACACAGTGAAATATCATTCACCCTTAAAAAGGAAGAAATCCTGACACATGTTATGACAAGGAAGAACCTTGAGGACTTTATGCTAAGTGAAATAAAGCCATCCACAAAAGGAAAAATACTGTATGATTCCACTCATATAAGGTACTTAGAGAACTTAAATTCATAGGAATAGAAAGGAGAATGGTGTTTCCCAAAGGCAAGAGGAAGGGATAACAGGGAGTTGTTGCTTAATGAGCACAGAGTTTCAGTGCAAGGTGAAAATAGTTCTGTGGATCGTTCGAGGTTATGGCTACACAATAATGTGAATGTACTGCATGTCACTGAACTGTACACTTAAAATTGGTTAAAATGGTCAATTTTAGGTTATGTATATTTTATGACCATTTAAAAAAATTAATTATTTTCAACAAATGAACAAACACTAGCTACATGCAATAGATGAATATCACAACCAAAATGCTGCATAAAAGAAATTATATTCAAAAGGCTATAGATTTTTTAATTCCATATATATAAAATCTAAAAAAGAAACAAAACCGAGGTCTGGCTTCCAGTAATGGTGGAGTGGCTTGTTGAACTAACACTCTCACAGATAACAATGATAAAATCTGCATAAAATATTATATGTATTTATATAGAATCATGTATTTATATGTAATACACATATAATAAATGCATATATGTGTGTATGTATAAATGTCTTCCGAAAGCAAGCAGAACTGAGAGGGAGCCTTCCCTTAAATGATGGGAATTGCACCAGGAGATATTTGCAAGCTTGAGTCTTTTGCCTCAAAGCATTCCAAAATCTGTACATGGCCGAGACAGGGGAAAAACTACAGTCTTACTTGTAAAGTTAGAGGATGTATTTTGGGGCTGACAGAGTAGCTGGAAAGTTAAGGGAGAAATTCTGGAAGGGAGGGAGACACACAGAGGAAAATCTCAAAATATGTACGTAAGTCTCCCCCCCACACACACACCAAATTGGCAGATCTTTGAACAACACACATGCAGGGTAGACACCACAGGGCTTAGTGTAAAAACAGCAATTGGTAGATGAAAGAACTGAATGAGAATTTCAGCTATGCTCACGGTAAAGGAGAGAAGATTGGAGTTTCAGTCCAGCCAAGTTAACTCCCTGCTAGAAAAATAACAACACTCTTCAAAGGAATACAATAGAATCCAGAGTCTCTATAACTATCATTCATGGTTTCCAGTACACAGTTTAATTTTTTTTTATTTATTTTTCCCCCAAAGCCCCAGTAGATAGTTGTGTGTTATAGCTGCACATCCTTCTAGTTGCTGTATGTGGGACGTGGCCTCAGCATGGCCGGAGAAGCAGTGACTCGGTGCGCGCCCGGGATCTGAACCCAGGCCGCCAGTAGCAGAGCATGCACACTTAACTGCTAAGCCATGGGGCCGGCCCTCCTGTACACAGTTTAAAAAATCATGAGATTTGAAGAGATGGGAAAATGTAATCCATATATGACCAAAAGCAGGGAGGAGAAACTCTCCCCAAGGTGTTGCAATTAACTGACAAGGATAAGACAGCAGCTATTATAAAGAGGATCAAGGTGGTATGAAAAATATTCTCATAATGAATGAACATATCTGGAAACTCAGCAGAGAAGTGGAAATTACAAAAAAGAACCAAATAGGAAGATTAAATAAAAAAAATACTTTTGAGTTTACATGTACATTAGAAACAGTAGAAGAGGGCCGGCCTTGGGGTTTAGCAGTTAAGTGTGCGGGCTCCACTGCTGGCGGCCCCGGATTCGGATCTTGGGCTCTCACGGATGCACTGCTTCTCTGGCCATACTGAGGCTGCATTCCACATACAGCAACTAGAAGGATGTGCAGCTATGACATAGAACTATCTACTGGGGCTTTGGGGCAAAAAATAAATAAGTAAATAAAATTAAAAATAAAAAGGAACAGTAGAAGAAACATGATGATAGAGCAATAGAAATTATCCAGTCTGAACAAAAGAATGTAAAAATTTTGAAGAAAAATGAAGAAAGCCTTACCTGTGAGATGATTGAGTCCCCAGCAGAGAGGGGAGAGACAGAAAAATTAAATGAGGCAGAAAGACAAATCAATAAGTAATAGCATAAAACTTCCAAAATTTGGTGGAAAATCTAAAATTTTAGATCCAAGGAAGTCAGCAAACCCAGAAAATAAAATACAAAATAAAACCATACCTGGGCACATGATAGTCAAGCTGCTAAAATCCAAAGATAAAAACAAAATCTTGAAAGCAGTCAGGGAAATACATATATACAGGGGAAGACATTACATACAGGGAGAAATAATGTCATTGATGGATGATATATTATCAAAAACAAAAGAGACAAATCAACAACAAAATGACATCTTTCAAGTGCAGAAACAAAACCCAAAAGTCAACACGAGATTCTATATTTAGCAGATCTCACTTTCAAAAAGGAGGCAGAAGCCACAATAATATTCCGCACACCCATTAGGTGGCTGAAATAAAAAATAAAATTGCAAATATCAAGTCCTGCTGAGGACAAGGAGCAACTAGAACTGGGAATGCAACATGATAGTTGCATTCGGATAATGGTTTAGCAGGTTCTTATAAAGTTAAACATACACTTATTATATGACTCAGATATCCCACTCCTAGGGATTTACTCAAGCAAATTGAAAACTAATGTTTAAACAAAATCTTTGGGTGAATATTCATAACCATGTTATTCATAATTGCCACAAGCTGAAAATAAACTAAATGTCCTTCGTCAGGTGAATGGAGAAAGAAATTGTGGTGAATTGTGACATTAGAATACTACTTGGCAATAAAAAGGATAAACTCTTGATTCACACAACAACATGGATGAATCTTGGCTGCATTTCTCTAAGTGAAGGAAGCCCGATTCAAAAGGCTGTACAGTATGTGGTTTCATTTGTATGACTTTCTAGAAAAGTCAGCATTACAGAGATGAAAAATGATCAGTGGTTGCCAAGGGATGGAATGGGGGAAGGGGTTGATTACAGAGGGACAGTATGAGAGAATTTTGGGGAGTGAAAAAAACAGCTCTGTATGCTACTGTGGAGGTGGATACATGACCATAAAGTTGTCAAAACCCACAGAACTGTACACTACAAAGAGTGAATTTTACTCTGCAAATTTTAAAAATCAATCAGGATGCTGGGGAACTCAGATGAAATGCAGTGACAAATGAATCTCACTGTATTACAAGCATGTGACATAGCCACACATAATGGGTGGGGATGAAAGGTCCTGACCTAAGTTACAGTGGAAGACAGTGTTTTGATGGGATACTGTAAAACTAAAGTAATGTACACAAACACTCTACTCTAGGTGGTAAGTTTGTTTTTCATAAGGGTATGGATTAGCAATTCTGAAACTAGTTGACACATTAGGAAATATATTGTAGCTAACTGGAGTTAAATTTCTCACTGTTGGTCAAAGAAGTTAAAAATAAACAAAAGGAGAATGCTAGAATAAACTCTGTGGTGCTGGATAGGAGTTGGAAGTATCAGTATGAATCCATGTCACTTCTAATATATCTATCCAGATAGATGGATAGATTGATAGATGAATAGATAGATGTGTATACCTGTGTTTATATTCATACATACATTTCCAGGCTCTGCTGAGAGGGTCCAGAAGCACTGACACCCTAGTATCAATGAGCACACTTAGCTCCCAGATCTTGGTTTCCAAATATCATTCTCCAATAAAAAGAACCAGGTTTTCTTGGAGAAATGGCTAATTCTAGGGTGGAGATGGAAAATACAATATGAACCTGGACCATCTTGTAGTGTCAGAAGTAGGAAAGTGCTTTAAATAAAACACAGCAAATGATGAGATGTGTCAAAAGGAATCAATCTGAAAGACTTCTCAATGGCTCAAGCTGGAAAACTGTGAGCAACATAATAAATAATGGTAGCATTGGATTATTATACAGAGAATAAAATAAATATCCATGAGTCTATACTGACATAAAATAGATTAAATAAGAAAGGAAGAAAGAAAGAGGAATAAAAAAGAATAAGAGAAAGAAAGGAAGAAGGACGGGAGAAGGAGGGAGGGAATCTTCCTCACAGAATTCCAAATAATAAATGTGGCTGGATAGCATGAAATAGAGAATCGCCACTAGAACACCACAGTAATAATTATTGTGGGTAAGGCTGACTGATGAATGCAAAAACTGTGGGTGAAATTAAAAAAAAAGAATACATTTGCAGAGCCTCAAATCATCTGCCTCAAAATATATAACTTTTTTATGTTAATTACTTTAAAAGACCTATGACTATTGAAAGCAAAAATTATAACACTGTATTGTGGGATTTATAACATGAGAAGATGTAAAATTTATGATAACAATAGCACAAAGGACAGACAGAGGTAAATGGAACTGTTCTGTAGCAAGTCTTCCATATTTTACATTGATTAAACTGGTGCACTATTAAGTCTAGGTAGGCTGTGATATGTTAAAGATGCATATTGTAATCTGGACCAACCACTAAAAAATGCAAAGGTGTGTCACTTAAATGCTAATAAAGGAATTAAACAGCATACCAAAAAACGTTTGTACAAGACTGTTCACAGGAGATGACCTGCACGTCCCCAGGACGAAGAAGAGCCCACTGCGACGCATCCACAGAGCAGAACGCCCTCAGCTGTGCCGAGGAGCAAACGCTGACACACACATGCTGGGAGAGACTCATCAACCTCGTGCCGAGGGAAGCAAGCTGGACAGAAAACAATACACGTGTGATGATTTCAGCCGAGATGAACCTATGCTGAAAAAACCAGAACAGTGGTTGCCTCGGGGGAAGGAAGAAATTGCCTAGGAAGGAACAGGAAGGGGTTTTCTGGGGGTGATGGAAATATCCTGTTCTTAAAGGGGTGAAGGTTATATGGGCATGTTTATTTGCCAAAAATGTAAGGTTGAGATTTGTGCCTTTCAGTGTGCGTACTTCTTACCCCCCCCCACACACAAAGGACTAAAAGAATAATAAAGTGATGTGGGAATGGGATGGAGTGTGGAAGAAACAAAAATGGCAGATGATTAGTAGTTGTTGAAGCTGGGTGACGAGCCTACTATGCTGTTTTGTTTATTTTGTATATTGTTTAAATTGTTCTGTAATAAAACACTTGTATAAGAAGACAAACTCGATATATAGTGTTCGCTGGTAAGGTGTCAGCTACCTTTGGGGAGGAAGGAGGGAGAAAGGGATTGTCGGGGCCTGAGTGAAGCTGGTGCTAGTTCTTGGTCACACAAGTGTGTTCACTTTGTAATAATTCTTTGAGGTTTACATGGATGACTTCTGCGTATATTTCTATACGCATGTTATACATCAATAAACATTTTAAATCCGGTATATTTGCAAAAAGATCCTAACTCAATATCTCAGAATAACAGCAGTGTTTTGTTTTAAAGTGGAACACGTTCACTCATGATATCATCAGATGGATTTTAATACTCCCAAGTATCTAGTAATGCCCTCACCCTTGAGTGGCCCCCCTGGGTGGTTCCATTTTTGCCTCAATTTGGCAAGTGGCATGGCTTTGAGTTTTTATGATGGGTATGGGCCCTTAAGGTGGGTGGGTTCCAAGGGGAGGATCTCTGCAGCGACCCTGATCACGAGGTCCAGAGGGAGGAACATGGCAGGCTGGATGGATGGAGGGGATGGTAGGACAGATGGCCTTGAAAAGGCAAATTCCAGGATCCCATGCACCTGGTATTTCTATTTTAGATATTGAATTTACATTTCAAATACTGGCCAGGGAGCTTCCACCAGGGCTGCAAGCAACCTCAGCAATAGCCAGGCTGGTGAGCCCCACCCCTACCTGAGTACTGGCCCCAAAGGATGCAGCCCAACCACACTGCACAACTCTGGGGGATTGGCAAGGCATGGAGAGATGACATTGTATAGAGAAGAGGCGGAGTAGAAGGTGGGGTGTAGAAGCAGAGGGGCGTGGGCCAGGGGTGGAGGGACAGGTGGGAGTGGGGTCCCCTAGCTGTGTATGCTTGGTGCTTTTGTCTCTTAACCATTCCCTGCTGGGAGCTTGCAGGACAGCAGGACTACAACTCCCAAGATGCTCTGGGCACGGGGCGGTGTCTAGCCCTGGGGGGAGGAGCAGGGCTGTGAAGGCTTGCCTCAGGGCAAAACCGCCGTTGACTCAGGACTCTGGTCCTCCACCCGCTCCAACTGGACTGAGTCCCGGAGGGATGTGACGGGACGAGAGGGACCAGGGAGTTAGGAGGGTGTGGCAGCTGCATGGGCAGCTGCGGGCCTGCAGCGTGCAACTGCTTTTGTCCAAAATTGAAGCTGAACTCATGCCTCTTCCCCACCGCCTCCCTCCGTTGCTTGATTCCTCCTCCCCCCTGTGTGCCTGTGGGTCTTTCCACAGCCTCCTACCTAGTCCAAGGCCAGGTGCTTCTCTAAAGTGCTTATGGGAACTGGTTTGACATCCCAGAAACTTTCCACTTTGCCTGCTGCCCTCTGCCTTCTCCAGCCAAAGTGCCATCATTTCATCAGCTTTTGGGAGACATTCGCCCTTGTGGCCCCTCTTGCAAGCCCAACTGAAGAGTTTGCAGGGTGGTAACATTGGCTGTTGCTTGCCTTTTTCGCAGATGTGGAAGTTGAGGCATGTGTGAGGTTACTCACTGGTTTCCCCACAATCCACTAAGAGCAGAGGAGAACAAATCAATTCCCAGGCAAGTATCTAGTAGGCCGTTTTCACCAACCCATTCCAGTGCAGAGGCCTCCAAAACAGCATCCTTAAGATGAGAATAGCTTAAGTATTTTGCCCTTTAGATTGATCACCTAATCTCAGCTCAGGCCTGAGTGGCCAGTCTCTCAGGGACATGGGTGGTGATTCTGATCCCTCAGGAAGAGACCAGTGGTCCAGCTTTGCGAGAGGGATATTCGTGGTAGACAGCACCTGGGCAGCATTTGAAACCCGTCAGCTTTAACATCTCTGTTTTGGATTCAGGCAAGTTTCCCAGATAAACACACCTTGGGATAGTCAGATGTACCGTATTCTTTAAAAATTGATTACATCAGTGAAAAGAACAGAACATAAAATATCCTGCTCATTTGCAAAAGATAAAATGCAAGCAAGACTTTCTTGTTAATTTTTTTCTGCTCATTCTCTTGGCTGTACTGTACGCTTGAATGCAGAAACAAAAAACTTGAATTGCCGTATTCTCTTTTCCTGAGATTAGTAAATTAACTTAAAAGTCTTATTGAAACCTGTGGAGGAATGATTAGCAGTTTTTCTGATTTATGTCATCCTTAAAAGTCTGGGCGTTGATTTAAATGAAAACAAGTCCTTGTTTATATCAAACACCCCAATAGGTTACATTTCCGATTCCTGAATGTGTAATATTATCAAAACAACTGGAAAACCTGGTCATCGAAACTAGACCCTGTCACTTTGTCAAGAATTTGCCTCTTTATGAATTAATGACACATGAATTCTTCAACATTTTTGTAAAGAAAGGATGAGAATCTCTGCAGTGTCTCTGAATGTGGCAAGACAGGGAATTCTCGTTAGACCGCAACCTCGGGTTCTTCTCTCGTGTTCAACAGGCCCGGGTGGTAGTCCGTGTGGTCAGGTGCAGCACCGCTCCCCAGCCCCCAGTGTTCCATCCTACTCTGGCCTGTGACCTCTTCAGGGGGTTCTGATGACACTCGTCCACAAGTGTTGGAAGGAGACATTGTAACGTGAGGATATTCCTCATCTTGAAACAAGAATTAATTGAGAGGAAAGTCTCTGGGTCTGTGTGCTCCGATGCACTGCTGTTGGGGTGTGGCTGCAGTGACCACTGTGCTCCCAGCAGTCCCCACAATGGCTGCCTCATACATTTGATCTTCTGGTGCAACCACAGCAGCTGTTGACAGAGCTGGGCGCTCACCATGGTTAAGTGTCTTCCATCAATTTTGTGGCTCTGACCCTCCTCTGATCAGCCCCTTCTCATTCCTAACTGCTGCATTGATTGCTTTGTAGTTGTTTCCTAGGAGCCACTGTGTGTAACTGGATTTCACAGTGTCTTTAGGGACCCACCTTCACTACACGAGTCACTGTACAACAGCCACTTATCCTGGTGTAGCCCATGTTCGTCCTCTAAAGTGGAGCTGTGAAGAACCCTGCTTACTCGGAGCTCCTCTCATTCTCATGCTGCTGGGGCTGCTTATGAAGCTGGGCATCTCGTCTTTGGTCTCATCACATTATTCTTTTCATCGATTATTCTGAAGTCGGATACGACTTTGTTAATAATGTGACACTGGCTGTCACAGGCACTTCTATGTATCTTCCTCAACAGCTCTGTGAAGTATGCCTGTGATCCCCATTTTACAGGGGGGACACTGAGGCTCAGAGAGGTCGAGTAGCTTCCTTCACACAGTTTCTTGGTGCATTTTGAGTCTCCACCTGGAACTCCGCCTCTCAGGTGTGTGCACTTAGCTGGTGTTCCACTTTGTCCCTCTCTGCCAGCCTCACCAAAGGCACACGGCCCATCCTGAGTCCATTGTCTGCTAGTTGGCAGTCACCCTGCACAAACAGGCCCTGGGTGGGGAGTGGACTAGCAGGGCGTGGTCGTCCGGCCTACCCTGGGCAGATTCTAGGTTTATTGCAAGAGCTGGAGTAGTGGAAGATACTGACCGTCACTCACCTGCAAGGTTTCTTATGTAGAAATACTCCACTGACTTTTTACAGGTGTCATGTCTTTTTGTCTTCATTGCTCCTCTGGGCTTTCTCCTACAGTCCGTGTTGTGCAGTAACATACAGTACAGAGACTGGTGAACATAATATTGTTGCCCTGCACCAAACGGTCACATCATTCATTTTTCTAATTATGAAAGAATTACATACTTCGTAAAAAAAGGCAAATTACACAGATCTATGTAGAGTAAAGTGAAACCTTCCCCTTCCATCCCCTTCCCTGCACACTCACTCCCCTACTCAGAAGGAACTATTGTTAAGAGGTGGCAGCTTATTCTTCTGGACATTTCCTATGAATTTATAAATACACATAAAGATTTTTTTAACATAAATAAATTACATAACTACATCGTTTTGCAGCTTGCTGTTTCCCAAAACATATATCATAGACGTCTCTCCTTATCAGTGCACGTCCCTCTAACTTAGCTTTTTAGAAGTTTTAGAGCTACTCCAAAGAACAGGAATACCATGATCTGTATATTTCTTCTTTGATAGAGATGGGGTTATTTCCAGTTTCACTATTATACATAATGCTGCAGTAAGATCCTTGTATGGAATTTATTACACTGCTATTCAACTGCTCAATTTGCTTTGTTCCCTTTTAGTCAGAGACTATGATATATTTTTAACAATTTTATGGGAATTGTTTTATAGGGAAATTAATTTTATCTCTGAATCAAGACATTTATGGGGAAACTGGAGTTCAAGGTCATCCATCTCAGTATTCTGGAGAAAAATCATGAAACTTAGAAGATATTATGCTAGCTGCATCACATTCTAACAAGTCACGTTAACAATTTAAAGTTGAATGTTTGGGCTGGCCCGGTGGCGCAAGCGGTTAAGTGCGCGTGCTCCGCTGCGGCGGCCCGGGGTTCGCGGCGGCCCGGGGTTCGCGGGTTCGGATCCCGGGCACTCACCGACGCACTGCTTGTCAAGCCATGCTGTGGCGACGTCCCATATAAATTGGAGGAAGATGGGCATGGATGTTAGCCCACGGCCAGTCTTCCTCGGCAAAAAGAGGAGGATTGGCAGATGTTAGCTCAGGGCCGATCTTCCTCACAAAGCAAAAATAAAAAACAAAATAAATAAAATTGAATGTTAGTATAGCCTTACAGTCTTTGTTCAGAAGAAGGATGACATTTTCTTGTCTTGAAAACTTCTGACTCCAGGGGCTCTCAGTTGGGCTTCAGAGAGGATAAGATGTTGGTGTTGTATCTGTTTCTCTTCAGCTGTAGGCTGCATCTTCTAAAGATCATAGAATTGAACATGGTCCAATCTATATATATGATTTGGGTCAAAAATTCAAAGTAATGAACCCAAGATAGGAATCTATAACTTTGGTTCATTTTTAAAGTTTTTTATTTATTTATTTTTTCCCCCAAATCCCCAGTAGATAGTTGTATGTTATAGCTGCACATCCTTCTAGTTGCTGTATGTGGGACGCGACCTCAGCACGGCCGGAGAAGCGGTGCGTCGGTGCGCACCCGGGATCCGAATCCGGGCTGCCAGCAGTGGAGTGCGCGCACTTAACTGCTAAGCCACCGGGCCGGCCCTATAACTTTGGTTCTTAATGAAGAATTTCCTTTGATATCCTCAAGTCTCTGTGATTACTAGTAAAAACTCACCTGTGGATGAAGAGATGTGGTTCTGCTGGCAATGTCTGGCTTGAACATCTATAGTTAAGGCTGCCACATCCCTAGGTAGATTAGACTTGACCTCTCCATGACCTCTGCCCTTGTTCTTTGACGTGGGAAAAATAAGAATTTAAAAAAACTGTTGTTACTAGCACTGAATGCTAGAAATGCCCATTAAAGAGTGAGTTTGATTTGGTAAACCAAAGGGAGTATAAGCAGAAGAAAATCTTTAATATCTATGAAATTTCAAGAAGTTCTAAATTTTTTAAATGTAACTCTATTTTTGCAACAATGCAAAATGTATATATATGAATGAAATATCCCTCTGTCTATTTCTTAACTTGTTTCCATTGATTTGATGGATTTATCCTCTAATCAGGATTCCAAGTGTGAAAGAACATCTTGGTATTTCAAAGAAAAGAAGCCATTGATATTTGATTTGCTTTTAGCTCGGCATCCTACAGGTTTGAGGAATAAATTATCATGTAATGATACAATGATTCTGAAATCTAATTGTTAATTAGAGGAGTGTAAGGGATGATTGAATAGTGGTTCATCTCCATGGTCAGGGGTATTGTACACATGGACATGTAAACACGAATCAGGAAGCTGCTTCAGCCCCGTGACATCGCTGAGAACCACAGTGCAGGAGGATCTAGGGGCACAGCCCTTTGCCTCGATCTCCTGGGTTACATGTAGATCCAGAGGTCTTGACAGTGGCTTCAGAGCAGCTAACTTTTGTCTATTTCTCCCCTTCCTTCTCTCCAGCTTATCTCAAACAGTCCTGACTACCATGTTTTAAAGTAAGGCCAATTATAGTTATTTACATGAGCTTCTTGTTCATTATTGAAGAGTAATAATCAGGCATAACATTAAATATCATTTAATCTACCTAAATAAATTTGTTGTACCTTTTAATTGATTAGAACACTAAAGTTGGTTCAGAGTTTGATATTCACCAAGTGCGTTAATCTGCTTACAACTGCCATGTGCCTCACTCCTCTTAGAAGTGTATCATTGGCCCATCACAAGATTTTAATGACTCAAATCATCATAAATTAAGATAATGCACTCTCTTTTTGATGACCGGGAAGCACATGGGTCCATTTTGGAAATATGCCCATCTGTCTTTTCTCCCCATGGGAAGTTTCTTGTCACTAGGTCTCCAGTGGCTTGCACAAGCCCTAGGTCTGTAATAGCTTGGTGCCTCTCCTTCTACTTGGGGTAGAAATAAAAGAGGTCAGAGAGACTTATTAAAGTTTTGGTTGCATGAAGTCTTCTATGAAGACCATCCATACATATTGTTCTGGATAGCTCTCTGTTCCTAAGACTACTAGTTATTTTAAGGGCTTGTCAGAAACCGTGAAAGATCTGATGTTTTACCTTACCTGCAAACCAATAAGTTAGCCTACAATGGTCTTACAGATGCTGGCAAAAGTCAAGAGACCCATGCGTCAGAGACAAAGGACTTAATGACACAACAATAGCGGTGGCTAGAGTATCAGCATTTGCACCAGTTCAATAAATCTCACTTCCTACAGGGTGATACACAGTGGGCCAGGTGACATGCAGAGAGATGCAAGATCTCAGAGCCTAAGGAACTCAAATCTTTGATAACGGGCAGGATGTCTGCTAACCTTTGCCCTGGGGGCGGGGGGTGTTATTTTTATTATACTGGGCAGTAAGCCAGGCTGCCCTTTGCTCCAGAGGAGGCCACTATTTCTATCTTCCAAGGCTGACAGCTCTACACACATCCTTGAAAAGACAGCCTGGTTTTACTGGCTTTCAAAGATAAGCTTGAGTGAGACTTGATCATCATTCAGTTCTTCTGTGTCCTGTTTTGAGATTGTGCAAATATGTTCTTTTCTCTGTAAAGTTCACTAACTTTATTCATACATAAGAGATGCTTTTTGTTTTATTTATTAAGTTGAAATTTTCTTATTAGAGAAAATGATGAAACTATTATGGGTTGGATGTGAAAGTATGTTTTTTCAGGAAAAATGTGAAAGTAGATCGGTGCTCGCAGAACTTTGCCACAAGGAGCTGATAGCAACTTAAATGATTTTAATTTGAATACTGTTTTGTACAACTTTCTTCCATCTTACATCATCCTCTCTGCTTCCTGTAATTCCCATATGGGAATGGGGCAGTTTCAGGGATTCACTGAACTCATATACAGTATTCAAATGGTTTTGTCTGTTGTGGTTTTTTAATTGAGATAAAGTTGACATACAACATTAAATTAGTTTCAGCGGTACGACATAATGATTCAATGTTTGTATATATGTTGAAATGATCACCACAATAAGTCCAGTTAACATCCGTCACCATATAGAGTTACAAATTTTTTCTCTTGTGATGAGGACATGGCATATTTCAAGGTGCAGAAGAATCAACGATGATGTCATACATTTCCATAGACAGCTTGATGAATTTGGACTTAAGCATACACCCTTGAGACTGTCACCACCATCAAGGCCACAAACATATCCATCATCTCCCAAAGTTTTCTCTCACCTCCTTTATTACTATCATTCTGTTGTAAGAACTCTTAATATCTACTCTATTAGCAAATGTAACGTATGCAATACAGTCTTGTTAGCTGTAGGCACTATGTCGTATCCTAGATTTCCAGAACTTATTTATCTTGATAACTGAAACTTTGTATCTTTGAACATCAGCTCCCCATTTCTCCATCTCCCCAGCCCCTGGCAACCACCATTCTAACCTCTGCTTGTGTGAGTTTGACTATTTTAACTTCCACAAATAAGGGAATATTTGCCTTTCTCTGTCTGCCTTATTTCACTTAGCACAATGTCTTTTAGGTGCATTCATGTTATCAAATATAGCAACAATTCCTTCTTTTTTCAATGTTGAAGAATATGCCATTTCTTTATCCCTTCATCCATCAGTGACGTTTAGGTTACTTCCATATCTTGGCTATTGTGAATTTGCTGCAATGAACATTAGAGGGCAGATATCTCTTTGAGACCCTGATTTCAATTCCTGTGGGTGTCTACCAGAAGTGGGATTGCTGGATCATAAGCTAGTTTTCACTTTTGGAGGAAATTCCATACTGTTTTCCATAATGGCTGTACTAGTTTACATTCCGACGAGGTTTCCTTTTCTCCACATCCTCACCAACATTTGTCATCTTTAGTTTTTTTGATAATCGCCATCATAACAGGTGTGAAATGATAGCTCATTGTGGTTTTGATTTGCATTCCCTGATTTGTGATGCTGAACAACTTTTCATACACCTTCTGGCCACCTGTATGTCTTCACTGGAAAAATTTTACTCTGGTCCCTTGCCCATTTTTAAATTGATTTGTCTTTTTGTTTTTGAGCCAAACAAAAAAAGAGAACAAAATTTCCAGGCATTATGGGTGCTTCCCAGTTGATGCAGATGGCTTTGTATTTACAGTGGTACAAAAAGATAGTGTTTCGTGCTTTTTCTTCAGCTTGTCATAAGACCAGCAGTAGCTGTGGCACGGCAGATAATCGGGATGTTCTGGGTTTGGAGGTTTACAAAATAAATGAGTGGTAAGGAATTTTTTATTTTTCCAAGGAAATTATTGTGATCATAGTCCATGGAATCCAGGATTGATAGGTGTACGAGGAAATTAAGGTGAGAATCGTTGATCTGGCATTACTACTGATCTTGAGGGACAGGTATCTACTGTATGAATGTTTGAATAAAAATATTAGAGATCAGGCATCTGTGATGGGTGAATATGTTTTCTGAGTTGTTTACTTTTGAACATAACCATTTGGATTATGTGAACATCTGGGATATGGGAGTAAGTTGCTAACAGGGGGTGGTTGATAACGTCACTATTGATTTAACCTCTATGAACACAAAGTGGTCAATGGATTAAGCAAATGAGTAGACAGAAAACACAGAAATGGTAAGATTTGGGATTTAGTAAAGGACTGGGGGCCGACTGTCCTGAGAGGGAGTGCCAGGACTTGTGCGGTTGAGAGTGACAAGGAAAAGAAGAGAATAGACTAACACTCAAACAAGGAGGGCGTGTTAACAGGATGGAGGGGGAAATGATCTGGAGGAGCCTTGAGTTTTGACCTTGAGCTTTCTGTTCTTGATGCAAGTCTGCCTGATGACATCCCAGGACACAGGTCAGATATATCCCGAGTGCGTAGAGGGAGGGTGGAAGTACAAAACAGCCAGGATAATTGTCCTAAAAAGGCAGGCCTCTTTTATCATTTGACCCAGTTTCATGGTTTGTTTTTATAGGGTAAGAGGAAAAGAAGGATGATAAGTCACGTCTTCACAGAAGAAGCAGCGTAACTGTGGGAACCAGTCCAAACCAAAGCCTGGTTTAAGCATTTCCATTCTTTTGAGGTTGTCCAGTGACATATTCAAGAGGCCAGTTACTAGAATCCCATCCCATCCTGGCAATTTCTGGTCTCTGAGAGGACAACTTGGACCAGCCCCACCAGATCTGCTGGCCCGAGAGACCGCAAGGACTCCAGGCCTGCAGCAGTGCATGACAACACGTAAGTCCTTTCAATCTTGCCAAAACGTTGTAAAAACTTGCGCCTAGTCACACAGGTGAATCCCTGCCAGGTGTGCTCGCAGGTGGTCTGCATTCCAGGTCCCATTCCCACTCCTGCTGGTCTTCAGATTTGGCAGAGATGATTCCAGGAACTGATCTGTGCATTCCACAGCTCCACTGTGGAGGTATCAGGAAGGAGGAAAGGGCAGTGAAGAGCACAGGAGCGAGACTGGTGATAGCACTGATGGCGGACACACTTGCTAGCAAGGCAGAGAAAGTGAGGGTCTAAGAAGGCCGTCCTGACAGCAGATTAAATGGAGCAGGCACCTCAGTGAGGTCTCTTGGCAGCGTCCCTAATGTTTCCTTGCTTTGAGCTCTTGAAACTTTAAAATATATTGATACTTTTCTTTTATTAAACTCTGCTTCGAGACATAGAAAATATAGACAACAGTTTCTTTCTGAGGTGAGAGGTTGAGTTTCAGGTGAGGAGAGAAAGATCTTCCTTTTTCATGCTGTTCTCTCATTTTCCTTTACTATGTATATTATTTATTTGTACTTTAAAGTCAGCAGCGAGTTATCAATGTCACGGGATGATTCAGTTTTTCCCCTCACAGTCACAGTAAAACCTACTAAAAATGGATTATTCTTTTTGTATAATATTCCAATAGATTCCAAAATATTATTTCAAACGCACTTTTGTGTCTATGTTCTCAAATTAGATATTTACTTCTTGGTCTCCATTTTTCTGTTCTCTGTTGCATGCTAATTCAGAGTTGCATCTAAGGAAATACCAGATTTCCCTTAGTTTTTTAGATCCATATGTGTTGGAAATTTGATTCATGGAGATGAACATGGCAGTTGGGGGATCGTGCGATTATCAAAAGAGATCTTTTCAGCATCAATAATGCGGAAAGAACCCACTGCTTGTTGGGATTTAATTGTCTATTTGAGGGATCAAGCTTTCACTGTTGGCTCTTCTCTTTCTCTTTGGAGAGAAAGTACAGCCTTCCCAGTCTTTCCGTTACCAAATCACTTTCCTGGGTGGCTGTGCCATGTCAGGAAGGGCTTGGGATGCTGGGAACCAGGATTCATTTTCAGCTTCTGGTTGTCCTGAGAAGGCTTCCCTGGCAGAGTGCAGCCTGTGTGTCTGGGTGACACTTGCAGCCATCAGAAATGAGGGGATAACTCACAAATGCCAAGCGATTCATCTGGTCCTTGTCTTACAGGGTGTTCCCAAGGGATGAGGTTCAAAATGCCACTTGGTAACCATTTGAAAGCTCCTAGTCATGGGGTGGGTTCTCGGTGCGAGCTCAGAGCAGTGTCTGTTCACCACCAGATGGGAAGCATTTCAGTATTTTAATTGGTAAGGCTGTGTTCATGCACGTCCATGGACCATCGGTTCAGTGGCATTCCCTGCTGTAGCCCCCCACACCTCTGTCGTGCGTCATCTTTGAAAGCTCCAAACAGTGTTCACACTCCAGCAGGTGGTGGTAATGTAACCACAGCACAGGACTGGGGACAAAAACACAAAAACCCAGGGGCAACACAGTTTATGGGCTCAGGCCCAATTGCCCCATTTGGACGAGTTGGTAACACCAACACTTAGTGTGTAAACTGGAGGATTGTCCAAGACCATGGACCTCAGAATGACACGGGCTCAGATGTCACCTTGGACAGCAAGGGACAGTGTGAGGTCACTCACTGACCAGGATTATGGTCCCTTATACTGGCCAAGTAGAGCTCACCCGGGATCCATCGAGGGAGGAGGCTTGGGGCCTTCTGGGGAATTTCTGCCCTAAAGGGAATTGCATAAGGAAGGCAGGGGTGCTGAAAATCCTAGTTCACAGGGAGCAGTCATGTTTATGGAACGAGACCCAGCAGTAGCCTTAAAAGCTGCGTCACAAATCTTTCCGCCTGGATACAAAACAAGCAGGAGAAGGAATTCAGAGTCCTGGACAAGGATCCCAGCAGGATTCAAATCCAGGTCAGGGGTGAACAGGGAGCTCCTAGAGGGGCCTCAGGAGCGAGGTCCTGCCTGCCTTTAGTCCATTTGCAAATGAGCTTCCTTGGGCCTTGTCCTCTCAACGTGAAAGTTTTGATCTTTTTACATTGTTTTCATCACTTAGAGCTGATGCAATTCCAGAGATTCAACTAGAAAACTACAAGTTCCTAAAATTTAGTCAAAAGAAATCTCAAAAAGAGGAGCAGAAAAAGTTCCCTGTTCCTCAAGAATGGAGAAAGGCAGCCCCTGCCTGTGGCACGACGTTGTCCTGGGTAGTGCTATTTTAAAGACACCCACATTTCAGTGGTTGTTGCTCTGCCTGTGAAAGTACCTTCCACCTTAAAATCCCAAGAGAAAGGGTGGGGGCCATGTCTGCTCCTGGAGGAGCTGAATGATACTGAAATGAACTGATCTTCGGAATTATGGGGACTTGGGAGTGTCCCCACTAAGCAGGGAAGGGGCTGGCCCTTCTCCCTTCGCCCACAGACAATAAGCTGATGAACCCAGAAGAGTTCGTGATTCAAGGAGAAATGTGAGATTCAGTGTCTCACTTACATGCCTACAGAAAGCGACAGAACCACACCACAACTCCCAGCTCTAAAGGGAACAGGACTTTAATATAATATTCAAATAGGGCATTTATTATTTACAACAAATAACTACTGTCCCTCCCCAATGGGTGAATAGGTGCTGGGGTAGAGACATCAGGGAGCTGGGGTGGGGTCGTCCCCTCTCTCTTGGGTTTCAGGGGACCTCAGAGATCAGCTTACAATGCTCCCCTTCCCGTCAGGTGGGAGGAGCTGGCCCAGTGCATCGAAAGCCTCCCAGCTGTGTCCCCGCTGCTGAGGATGGGGCTGTGATCGGCCACTGGTACAGGGCTCGGTGTTGGGGCCTGGGGACTGAGTAGAAGAGTCGGGTTACCCTGGGGGGCCTCCCTCAGAATCATGGCCCCCACCCTGTCCCCACTGCACTGAGTGCTCCAGACTCTGTGCTCAGTGCTGTCAGCCACCAGTACCCCATTTGTCCCTGCCACGCAAGAGATCATTTGGTATCACCTATTTCACAGAGGAGGAAACGGAGTCTCAGGAAGCTGAAGAGAGTCACCCCAGTCACAGGACTGCTCAGTAGTGGAGCTGGGATCCCAGTGCCAGCTGTCCAACTCCCCAAGGGCACGTTTAGCCCGAAGCTTTACTGAACCCCTGGGAGTCAGTCACCACGGCCCAGACACTCACTCACCCCTGACCTTAATGATGGCGGGTTCTTCTTATCCTTGAGTATTCTTCTGGCCAACTAGGTCTGGGGGGTCCAACTGGCAGGACAGGCTGTAGCTCCAGGACAGAAAGGCACCTGTGAGCCTACCAGGAGACACACCTCAGGTGTCCCCCCACTGCCTGCCCAGCAGCTGGAGTCTAGGAGTCCCAGAGGTCGCCATGCAATAAGACCTGGGGCTGAGTGGGGGGCCACGGAGACAGGCTCTCTGGACTGGCCAACAGGGAGCGTCCACCCCTGCCCTCACCCAACTCCTGCCCGGCCTCACCTATCATTCTCGTTGAGCAGCTCCATGTCCTAGAACCAGGCCCCAAATCGCTCCTCGGGCTCTAGGTTGTAATTCTTTGCGGCCACCTGGAGCAGAAGGATCGCCCTCATGACTGGGTATTCCTGGGACCAGAGGGAAGGAGAGGATGCAGATAGGGCCTGGGTGGGGGATGCTTCATGGACCTTGTGGGTGGTGAGGAGTGGGGCAGGGGACCATCCTGGGAACCCTCCTTCCCTCCAGTTCCATCCAGGCTCTACCTGTTCTCAGAATGGGAATAATCAGCCCCTCCTCCAGGATGTTTTCCTTGATGTCATCTTCCCCTCAACCCACCCGCCAATTGGTTGGGTCTCCCACTTCTCTGTTATCAAACTCTTCCACTAAATGTAAGATACAGGGGGTGGAGCCAGGGACTGTTCTGCCCAGAGGGTCTCTGATTTCCTCCTCCTTCCCCTCCCCTGCAGGCAGTGCGGCAGCTGTTCACTTCAGTCCTCTTCTCAGGTTGATCTCATTCCCCTGGAAGGCAGAGAGCCAGAGTCCATCAGACAGGGCCCTCTAGCCTGACTAGACCCCTAGGCCCACCCCTTCTCATGTTGCACTACTGCCAGGTCCCCAGAGGGGGCCGGGCATGCACAGAAAACAGGACTTGGACCTAGGCTGGGATCTGGGCTCCAGAGAAGCAGGACATGGGGGAGAGGCTGAGGGACCTGGCAGCACAACCCTCTCTGATGACAGACTTGGAGGCTGAGGCCTCAGGCAGAGGGGACTGCTCAGCCACTTATGTGCTGCCTGACTTGGAGGGGTCTGACATCTCTCTCCCTCCATGGGCAGCGTGGGAGGGAGAGGCTGCGTCCAGCTCAGATAAAACCTCAAGCAGCTGTGCCGTCAGGCAGATCTGAGCTTCCCCAGCCTGAGGAACCAGAATGGGTGTCTCAGGTGGAGCCTCTGTTCACTCATCCCTAAGATGGGCCTGATGCCCCAGCTCCCAGGGGTGGCTGAGAGGCTCTTATGACAGGAGATGTGCCAAGTGCTGAGAGCTCAGAGCTCAGTTCGGGGGCTCCCCATCCCAAGGCTCAGGATCCTGGTCCTCCCTGCCTGGTCCTCAGGTGCACCCATCTCGAGATTATCACCCATCAGCAGGTGCAGCATCAGCAGGTGACCAAGGAAAGTGCCAAGATAGGGGACGACACTTTGTGATATCGGGGTGTGGGTGGGATGAGTCCTTGCTCTCAAGTCAGCCCCCTGCAGAGCCTCCCCTGAAAAGTCCTCACCCTCAGCCTCCTGGCCCACCCCAGGGTTCCCACGGGGAGCAGCCAAGACCCTTAGCAGCCTCCCCTCAACTCCTCCTCCTTTCACAGCCCAAGAAAACCACACTCCTCCTCCTCACCTCCCAGGGCCGGCTTCTGGCAAATCACAGGGTGTGCAGTCCCTGGCCCTCCCCACAACAAACCCATCCTGCACCAGCTCTTCCAGGCCCTCACCCCGGTCACTTCTACTGGGGGATTCAGGCACTGTGGCAGCAAGAGGAAGGGGCCTCCTCTCTTGATTTGAGGGCCTCCAGCTGGGAGGGCAGAACCCCTCCCCCACAGGCACACTCACCTGCTGCTGCTGCTGCTTCTCCTGCACTCTCTGGGGGCTGATCTGTGGGGGGGCAAACGTGGAGGGCCTCTGCTGCCAGGGTCGAGGTGAGTGTCAGTAAGACCATAGTTCCCTCACTCCATTTCTCTCCAGCACCGCTGGCCTCTGACCGTGGACATCTGACTCCAGGCATCTGGTACCAATAGCACTCCATCCTCCAAGGTGTTGTGATCCTAGAACAAGCCAAGCTCCAACTCTCACTCTGGGTGTGAGCTTGGGCTTTGGGCCAGGCCTCCCCGAGGCTGTTTCCTCATCTGGAAGGTGTGAGAATTCCAGCTACCTCACAGGTTCTCCTGAGGACTCAGTGTCACATGACACTGTTCTCGCCCTCACTCTTCCAGGTGGATCAGGCAGAAAGCTCCCACAGTCCTTTCTTCCCTCTTACCTCATCACCCCCTTGTGTGGCCTGCAACTGAGGCTCAACTTGGGGAGGACTGGCCCCCAAGTTCACTCTCAGCTTTCAGGGTTCAGTTTGGACTGAGAGCCTGAGTTTCTTTCTGTCTGTTGGCCTGGGCAATCTCGTGCTTCTCTCCTCTCTAGGCGTCCACATTGGGCAGCCCAAAAACACTGGTATTTGATTCCTCAGTTACAGGGATTCGACAGAGTGAGAGAGAGAGAGAGAGAGATGGGACATGAAAGAGGGAGTAAGAGGAAGTGAGAGACTTTTTTAGTTAAAACTTAGACAAGACATCCCATCACTTTGGCTGTTATTATGTTAAGAAGCCAGTTACTAACTACTTAGTGGTTCCACTGGGATGGCTATACCATGGGTGGCGCTTACTAGGTACCACTGTGGAGATTGCCCACCTCGTATGCGAAGATGAGGCACTTGGGTCACATTCTCCATTAAACAGGAAACAATTGAATGGTTTTATGCCACAGGATGGCAGTATCTAAATTTCCATTAGTTTCAACCCCCTCATGATGCTGACCTGAAAATGAGGCCAAGTTGGAAGCGACTGTTCCAATATCACATTGCTAGAACCCAGGCCTGTTTTGAGTGGTGTTCTGTGCTACCTGTCACCCCTTCTTGTTATTCTTCCATCTCTAAGTTTGTGCCTTACGTACATGTGACACCAGCCCACAGGGGTAATAGATATTATGTCATATACACCGGGTGACATCCCTAGGAAGTAGATTCTAGCCTGATCCCCATGGTGCAGGTTTAGAGACTGAGGAGGACCTGAGAGGTACAGGGACTTTCTCAGGATGAAGAACTGGTAAGAAAAAGGAGGTCTGCATTCGTCTCTGTCTCCTCAAAGCTAAGACCCGACTTAGGTTTCCAGGGAGCTGTGGCTAGGGCTGTGTAGGCTCCTTGTGTACAGTTCAAGAGATGACATGGGGGAGGAGGGTTAGCAGCCAGGGCACAGGCGGCAGCTCTGGACAAGTCTGATTGAGGGAAGGGGCCCAGGTAAAGGAATCTTGAAAAATGACCTCACTTCCTTGGTCATAAACCTCAACAGATCTTAGAACTCTGGTAACCAGGCACCCACAGCCCCCAATTCAGCTCACTTGACTGGAGACAGTCAACAGGCAAAAATATTTTGTTGTTGTATCCCAAATTTTGGAGGATCTAGGCTCAAAAAAAACCAGAAAGAGAAACTTTTTGGTCGTTGCCGACGTTGGCTCAGCCCTCATCCCCGACGCCTCTGGACATCTGGCAGGAGGCAGTGAAGGGTAACACGGGGCAGCCCAGGAAAGGCTAGTGCAGGCCAGGACACAACTGTGATCCCACCTGATCAGCCCCACACCCCTTACACTTCATCGTGTGTGTGTGTGTCTGTGTGTGTTTGTGCAGAGGGGAGAAGGCAGGGTATGAGGGGTAGGCCATTCTTGGGCAGGAGCTGGTTGTTAGGTGTCGGAAGCATGGTGGGCCTGTCATGTTCATAGCCCAGGTCATGGCTGGCAGCATGAGAAGGTGAGCTCCTCTACTCTTATGTTACTGAGCCATAGAGGTTTCATCTCTTTTCCTGCCTGACCACAGTTCTTTGCAGGGATGTCCCTCTGTGCCTGAACTGAGGAGCAGACTTTCTCTTGGGGGTTGACCCCAGTGGCAGTGTGCAGGCAGCCCCTGATTCCTTCTGGCCCAGCTCCAGAGCAGTCTTTGCAGAACTCCAATCAGAAGGTCATCGAGGAGCTGCCCAATGGTTTCAATTTCACCAACTCACTAGGCAAGGGGAAGGTGCCTGAGGCCACAAACACCATCCAGTGCTGCTCTGAGATAAGAGCAGGAGCAGAGGGTCTCCACACTCAGGACCTTGAGATAACCAGGTTGGAGCAGAACTAGGGCATGACCAGACTGGGGCTGTCCCTTTTTCAAGCTAAAGGGGATGTACACGCAGGTAACCTTGCCTGGTTCGGAGCTGAGCTGCCATGACCCTCTTACCCTTGCCCGGTTTGAGCTTCTGGAGGCCACTGAGACAGAGGCAGAGGGTAAGGGGGACTGCAGGCTGCATATTCCTGGAAGGGAAGTGGGATCTTTCCTGTGTTTAGAGGGACACATGGACAGTCAGCTATGTGGGTGAATCTTTCTCTTTATCCCACTGTAGCGCCAGCTGCAGAGCTCCAGCCAGTGGCAGAAGCAGAGCAGTGGGCAGTGGTGGAGGTAGAGCTGGCTACAGCTCCGTTGACATCACCCCTTCTAGCGTTGGAGCCAGCGTCCCCTCCATCAGCAGTGTTGGAGCTGGAGCAAGGGCCAACATCGGCTCCAGCAGGAGTGGGAGCTGCTGAGCTGGAGTCACCTGGACCATCATTTCTAGTGGGAAGTCTGTCTCCACCTGTGGCTGTTAAGGAGCGTGAGAAGAAGCCCAACCTCACGGCCTTCTCTCCTAAGCAGGTGGTAGAGCGGTTGACCGTGATGGATGCGGTGAGCAGCTGGGCTCTCAGGGCAGGGTGGAACAGGCCTTCCCTCTGCCATCGTTGTCCCAGACCTGATCCAGACTCCCATGATCTGGGCCCAAATCCCAGCTCCACCCCTTACCAACCGTATGACCTGGGCAACTTCTGGAACCCCCAAGCCTTTGCTGTCCACCTGCAGATCGTAGAGGTGGACACTAACAGGACCTGCTGCACAGAGTGGCTGTGCCGGCTCCATGAGGTAGAAGAGATGGAAAGCTGGACAGGGCCTGGCCCATCAGCGGTGGAGGGGAACTCACTGTGTGCAGCCAGGTCTACGGTGGCCCTGCCGTCTCCTCAGGAGGCTCAACAGCCTCAGGACTTGACACCTGATGTGTGCTTCACTACAAGGGAGACAGACAAGGCCAGTGGTTGTAGCTGCCACGGGGGAATGTGCATCAGAATGGGGAGTGGGATCAGAGCGGAGATCAAGGTGGTGGAAGATGCCTCCTTGACATGAGCAGAGTTGAGCCACCATCTGGAGCTTGGAGTTAGCCAGGACGGGCTGGGTGCAAATGCCCCTCTCCCTTCCCTGCCGGGATTGGGTCCTGGGTCATCCTGTGCTGGGCACCCTCGGTGGACAGAGAAGAAAACCCAGGGACTCTCACAAGGCTCAGGACACATCCTGAGCTTCCTGAGCTCCAGCTCTAAACTGTGACACCTGTGTCGGACTTCAGGGGCTGTGGACACAGAGGTGACCTGTGGCAGGGCTGGATGACATTCCCCCTGTTCCCCAGGAGCTCTTCTGGAAGGTGGTGCCCTCTCAGTGCCTGGGATCCACCTGGCACAAGAAGAACAAGCCTGGCAGTGAGCACTAGACACCCACCATCCAGGCCACCATCGACCAGTTCAGAAGGGTGGCCAGCCTCGTCATCACCACCTGCCTCAGGGACGCGAGCATGACAGCCCAGGACAGGGCGAGGGTGGTAGAGCACTGGGTCCAGGTGGCCCAGGCGTGCCGTGGGAGGCCCAGTGGAGCCCCTCTCTGGAGACTTGGGAACTGCCTCTCCACCTTTATCAGCTCCCAGGATTGCAGTGTGTGGTCTAAGCTCCTGCAAGTCCCTAGGCGCTTCCTGCCAGGGGCCCACTGACCTTGACTCCAGGTCCTAGTGGGAGGATGCTCACTTCCTACCTGTCTAATTCCCTGGGTTGAGCTAAACTCCTCCTCCTTGTGAGTGTTACTCTCTGAGTCCTAAATGTCCTTCTGGGGCTCCCTGAGCATCTGTCTCATCCAGGAGGGGAGATTTAAATAGAAGGGGACTGAAGCTAGAGCAAGCGGGGCTCCAGTGCCCAACCTCACACCTCATTCTTTTCCCTTCCCCAGGAGTGCGAGATCTGGAAGAACTTCTCCTCGCCCTGCACTGTCATCTCTGCTCTGCAGAAAACTTCCACAAGCCACCTGAAGAACACATCGGGGGAAGTTTCCCCGTGGGTAAGCCTCTCTCCATAGGAGGACCAGGATGGATGGGGGATCTCCTGTATGACTGCCATTGGCGCCTCAGTCAGCTGGGAACTCCTGGGAGGCAGCAAATGCTGGGGACAGGGCCTGGGCGTCGGCAGTTGGTCTCTAAGTCTCCTGGTGTCCTTAGTGAACCAGTTCTGCTTCAGGACTCAGTTTCCCTAAATGTCAGATACTGGGTTGAGCCACATTGGAGATTTTCAAGTGTTTATAGCAACAGAACTCTATGGTCAGTTGAAACTCATAGTGGTCAAAACAGAGCTGCTCTGTAGAGCTGGGGAGTGGAGACCCCAGTGACCAACAGGAGAGTCCCCTCCCAGTCCCATGAGACCTTAGCGCTCAGAGGAGCCCAATGAGAACACTCCTCCAGGCAGGTTGAATCTCTTGGGTTGTCAAAGAAAAGGGATTTGCACTCAGACCCCTCACATTATCCCTAAATTTATCCTTCCCTCTTTCCCCTCCCCTCGGGTAAAGCTCTGAAAAACTTAAGGAGCTCTATAGCCAAGACGAGTCCTTGAGCAGAGAACTGATGACCAAGACAGAGTGGAGGCTGTGGGTCTGGAAAGAGAGGAGGGGAGTGTGGGGCAGGGGACTGAGTGGGCTGTAGTTTTGATAGTTTCTCACTTGAGCATTCTCTGAAACATTCCCATCTATCTTGTCCAGGTTAACAAGCAGAGGGATCTGTTCAGCCCATGGGCAGCAGGGTGCCATTTTTGGGCAGGAGGCCCTGGTCATGGGACACAGTGGTGTTGGCTGGGCTGTTCCAGGAGGAGTTGCCGAGCTGGTGCCATCAGCAGGTCTCTGGCTTCCGTGCTCGTCTATCCTGCTGGATGTAGCTTCTTCCAGGCTGTTGCGGTGGGTTTAGCCCTCAGCCTAAACCTGTCCTCAGGAAGCCAGGCCCCTGCTGCTCCTTCTGTGTTCACCAAGTCTGCGAAGACGTGACTATCATCCTTCTTATCATCTTTCTTTTCCTCTTACCCTAGATAAACCAATCATGAAAGTGGGTCAAATGATAAAGGAAGCCTGCCTTTTTAGGACAATTATCCTGGCTGTTTTGTACTTCCACCCTCCCTCGATCCCCTGGGGATAGATCTGACCTGTGTCCCAGGATGTCATCAGGCAGATTTGCATCAAGAACAGAAAGCTCAAGGTCAAAACTCAAAGCTACTCCAGATAATTTCTCCCCCTCCATCCTGTTAACACCCCCTCCTTGTTTGAGTGTGATTCTATTCTCTTCTTGTCCTTGTCACTCTCAACCGCACAAGTCCTGGCACTCCCACTCAGGACAGTCAGTCCCCAGTCCTTTACTAAATCCCAATTTTTACCATTTCTGTGTTTTCTGTCTACTCATTTGCTTAATCCATTGACCACTTGGTGTTCATAGAGGTTAAATCAATAGTGATATTATCAACCACCCCCTGCTAACGACTTACTCCCATATCCCAGATGTTCACATAATCCAAGTGGTTGTGTTCAAAAGTAAATAATTCAGAAAACATATTCACCCACCACAAATTCCTGATCTCTAATATTTTTATTCAAACACTCATGCAGTAAATACCTGTCCCTCAAGATCAGAAGTAATGCCAGATCACCATTCCTGACCTTAATTTTCTCCTCCACCTATCTAATCCTGGATTCCATGGACAATGATCACAATAACTTCCTTGGAAAAATAAAAAATCCTTACCACTCATTTATTTTGTAAACCTCCAAACCCAGAAGATCCCGATTATCTGCCATGCTGCAGCTACTGCGGGTCTTATAACAAGCCGAAGAAAAAACACGAAACATGATCTTTTGGTACCACTGTAAACACAAAACCATCTGCATCAACTGGGAAGCATCCATAATGCCTGGAAATTTTGTTCTCCTTTTTTTGTGTTGGCTCAATAACAAAAAGACAAATCAATTTATAAAATGGGCAAGGGACCACAATAGACTTTTTCCAATGAAGATATACAAGTGGCCAATAGGTCTATGAAAAGGTGTTTGGCATCGCTAATCATCAGGGAATACGAATCAAAACCACAATGAGCTATCACTTCACACCTGTTAAGATGGCGATTATCAGAAAAACTAAAAATGACGAATATTGGTGAAGATGTAAATAAAAGGAACCCTTATGGGAATGTAAACTAGTACAGCCATTATGAAAAACAGTATGGAGGTTCCTCCAAAAAAGAAAACTAGCATATGATCCAGCAATCCCACTTCTGGTATATACACACAGGAATTGAAATCAGGGTCTCAAAAAGATACCTGTACTCTAATGTTCCTTGCAGCTAATTCACAATAGCAAAGATATGGAAGTAACCTAAACGTCACTGATGATGAATGGATAAAGAAATGGAATATTCTTCAACCTTGAAAAAAGAAGGAATTCCTGCCATTTTTGACAACATGAGGGACCTAGAAGATATTATGCTAAGTGAAATAAGGCAGACAGAGAAAGACAAATACTCATATGTGGAATCTAAAATTGTGAAATTCATACAAGCAGAGGTTAGAATGGTGGTTGGCAGGGGCTGGGGAGATGGAGAAATGGGGAGCTGATTGTCAAAGGATACAAAGTTTCAGTTATCAAGATAAATAAGTTCTGGAGATGTAGGATACGGCGTAGTGCCTTCAGCTAACAAAACTCTATTGCATACGTCACATTTGCTACTAGAGTAGATACTAAGAGTTCTTACCACAGAATGATAGTAATAAAGGAGGTGAGAGAAAACTTTGGAAGGTGATGGAAATGTTTGTGGCCTTGATGGTGGTGACAGTCTCAAGGGTGTATACTTATGTCCAAATTCATCAAGCTGTATATAGAAAAGTATGACACCATCGTTGAGTCTTCTGCACCTTGAAATATGCCATGTCCTCATCACAAGACAAAAACATTTGTAACTATGTATGGGGACGGATGTTAACTGGACTCATTGTGGTGATCATTTCAATATATACTCAAACATTGAATCATTACGTTGTACCCCTGAAACTGATATAATATTGTATGTCAACTTTACCTCAATAAAAAAAACACAACAAACAAAACCATTTGAATATTGTAAATGAGTTCAGTGAATCCCTGAAAGTGCCCCATTCCCATATGAGAGTTACAGGAAGCAGAGAGGATGAAGTAAATGGAAGAAAGATGTACAAAACACTATTCAAATTAAAATAATTTAAGTTGCTATCAGCTCCTTGTGGCAAAGTTCTGTGAGCACTGATCTTCTTTCACATTTTTCCTGGAAAAGCATACTTTCAGATCCAACCCATAACAGTTTCATCATTTCCTCTAATAAGACAATTTCAACTTAACAAATAAAACCAAAAGCATCCCTTATGTATGAATAAAGTTAATGAACTTTACAGAGAAAAGAGCATATTTGCACAATCTCAATAAAGGAAACAGAAGAACTGAATGATGATCAAGTCTCACTCAAGCTTATCTTTGAAAGCCAGTAAGACCAGCTTATCTTTTCAAGGATGTGTGTAGAGCTGGGAGGCTTGGAAGATAGAAATAGTGGCCTCCTTTGGAGCAAAGGGTAGCCTTGCTTACTGCCCAGTATAATAAAAATAACACCCCCCCAGGGCAAAGGTTAGCAGACATCCTGCCCGTTATCAAAGATTTGAATTCCTTAGGCTCTGAGATCTTGTAACCCTCTGCATGTCACCTGGCCCACTGTGTATCAGCCTGTAGGAAGTGGGATTTAGTGAACCAGTGCCAATGCTGATACTCTGGCCACTGCTATTGCTGTGTCATTAAGTCCTTTGTCTCTGACCCATGGGTCTCCTGTCTTTTGCCAGCATCTGTAAAACCATTGTAGGCTGACTTATTAGCTTGCAGGAAAGGTAAAATATCAGACCTTTCACAGTTCCCGACAAGCTCTTTAAGTAACTAGTAGTCTTAGGAACAGAGAGCTATCCAGAACACTATGCATGGATGGTCTTCATAGAAGACTTCATGCAACCAAAACTTTAATAAGTCTCTCTGATCTCTTTTATTTCTACCCCAATTAGAAGGAGAGGCACCAAGCTATTACAGACCTAGGGCTTGTGCAAGCCACCTGGAGACCTAGTAACCAGCAACTTCCCATGGGCAGCAAAGACAGATGGGCATACTTCCAAAATGGACCCATATGTCTCCCTATCATCCAAAAGACAGTACATTATCTTAATTTATGATGATTTGAGTCATTAAAATCTTGTGATGGGCCAAAGATACACTTCTACGAGGAGTCAGGCACATAGCAGTTGTAAGCAGATTAACACACTTGGTGAATATCAAACGCTCAACTAAATGTAGTGTTCTAATCAATTATAAGGTACAACAAATTTAATTAGGTCAATTAAATGATATTTGATGGTATCCTTGACTATCACTCTCTAATAATAAACAAGAATCTCACATAGATAACTATAATTGGTCTTACTTTAAAATATGGTAGTCAGGAGTGTTTGAGGTAAACTGGAGATAAGGAAGGGGAGAAATAGATAAAAGTTAGCTTCTCTGAAGCCACTGTCAAGACACCTGGATCTACATGTAACCCAGGAGATCGAGGCAGACGGCTTTGTGCCTAGATCCCCCTGCACTGTGGTTCTCAGTGATGTCACGGTGCTGAAGCAGCTTCCTGAATCGTGTTTACATGTCCATGTGTACAATACCCTTGACCATGGTGATGAACCACCATTCGGTCATCTCTTACACCCCTCTAATTAACAATTAGATTTCAAAATCATTGTATCATTACATGATCATTTATTCCTCAAACCTTTGGGATGCCGAGCTAAAGGAAAATTAAATCTCAATGGTTTCTTTTTTTTGAAGGACCAAGATGTCCTTTCACACTTGGAATCCAGGTTTGAAGATAAATCCATCAAATCAATGGAAATAACTTAAGAAATGGACAGAGGGATACGCCATTCATATATACACAGTTTGCACTGTGGCAAAAACAGAGTTATATTTTTAAAAATTAGAATTTTTTGAAATTTTATAGATATTAATGACTTTGTTCTGCTTATACTCCCTTTGGTTTACCAAACCAAACTCACTCTTTAATGGGCGTTTCTAGCATTGAGTGCTAATAACAGCAGCTTTTTTAAATTCTTATTTTTCCCAGGTCAAAGACCAAGGACAGAGGTCATCAAGAGGTCAAGTGTAACCTACCTACAGATGTGGCAGGCTTAACTATGGATGTTCAGCCAGACATTGTCAGCAGAACCACATCTCTTCACCCATAGGTGAGTTTTTACTAGTAATCACAGAGACTTAAGGATATCAAAGGAAATTCTTTATTAAGAACAAAAGATATAGATTCCTATGTTGAGTTCATTACTTTGAATTTTTGAACCAAATCACATATATCGATTGGACCATGATCAATTCTATGATCTTTAGAAGACGCAGCCTACAGCTGAAGAGAAATAGATACAACACCAATATCTTACCCTTTCTGAAACCCAACTGAGAGCTCTTGGAGTCAGAAGTTTTCAAGACAAGAAAAAGTCATCGTTCATCTGAACAGAGAAAGTAGAGGCTATTCAAAGATTCAACTCACATTGTTAACATGACTTGTTAGAATGTGATGGAGCAAGCATAATACCTTCTAAGTTTCATTATTTTTCTCCAGAATACTGACATGGATGACCTTGAAGTCCAGCTTCCGCATAAATGTCGTTATTCAGTGATAAAATTAATTTCCCTATAAAATAATTCCCGTAAAAGTGTTAAAAATATATCATAGTCTCTGACTAAAAGGAAACAAAGCATATTGAGCAGTTGAAAGCAGTGTAATAAATTCCATACAAGGATCTTATAGCAGCATTATGTATAATAGTGAAACTGGATGTAATCCCTTTGCTATCAAAGAAGATATAAACAGATCATGGTATACCTATTCTTTGGAATACCTCTAAAACTTCTAAAAAGGTAAGTTAGAGTGATGTGCACTGATAAGGAGAGAGGTCTATGATATATGGTTTAGGAAACAGCAAATTGCAAACGATGTAGTTATGTAATTTATGTTTAAAAAAAATTTTGTGTATTTATAAATTCATAAGAAATTTCCAGAAGAATAAGTCACAACCTCTTAACAATAGTTTCTTCTGAGTAGGAGAGTGAGTTTGCAGGGAAGGGGATGAAAGGGGAATGTTTCACTTTACTCTACATAGATCAGTGCAATTTGACTTTTTTACAGTGTGTATTTGTTTCATAATTAGAAAAATGAGTGATGTGACCATTTGGTGCATGGCAACAGTATTATGTTCACCAGTCTCTGTACTCTATGTTACTGCACAGCCTGGACTGTAGGAGAATGCCCAGAGGAGCAATGAAGACAAAGAAGACATGACACCTGCAAAAAGTCAGTGGAGTATTTCTACATAACAAACCTTCCAGGTGAGTGACGGTCAGTATCTTCCACTGCTCCAGCTCTCGCCATGAACCTAGTACCTGCCCAGAGTAAGCCGGAGGACCACTCCCCGCTAGTCCAATCCCTGCCCGGAGACTGTTTGTGCAGGGTGACTGCCATCAAGCAGACAATGGACTCAGGATGGGGCGTGTGCCTTTGGGGAGACTGGCAGAGAGGCATAAAGTGGAACACCACCTAAGTGCACTCACCTGAGAAGCGGAGCTCCAGGTGGAGACACAAAATATACCGAGAAATTGTGTGACGTGAAGGAAGCTACTCCATCTCTCTGAGCTTCAGTGTCCCCCCCTGTAAAATGGGGATCACAGGACTACTTCACAGAGCTGTTGGGGAAGTTACATAAAAGTTCCTGTGACAGCAAGTGTCCACATTATTAACAAAGTCATATCCGACTTCAAAATAATCGATGAAAAGAATAATGGCAATGAGACCAAAGACGGGATGCTCAACTTCATAAGCAGCCCCAGCAGCATGAGAATGAGACAGGGTACTAGTAAGCAGGGTTCTTCACAGCTCCACTGGAGATGATGAACACGGGCTACACCAGGATAAGTCACTGTTGTACAGTGACTCGTGTAGTGAAGATGGGTCTCTAAAGACACTGTGAAATCCAGTTACACACAGTGGCTCCTAGGAAACAACTACAAAGCAATCAACTCAGCAGATAGGAATGGGAAGGGGGTGAGCATAGGAGGGTCAGAGCCACAAAATCTGACGGAAGACATTGAACCACGAGCGCTCAGCTCTGTCAACAGCTGCTGTGGTTGCACCAGGAGATCAAATGTCTGAGACAGCCATTTTGGGGACTGCTGGGAGCACAGTGGTCACTGAAGCCACACCCCAACAGCAGTTGCATCGGAGCACACAGAACCCGAGACTTTCCTCTCCATTAATCGTTGTTTTAAGATGATGAATATCCTCATGTTACAATGTCTCCTTCCAACCCTTGTGGAGGAGTGTCATCAGAACACCCTGAAGAGGTCACAGGCCAGAGTAGGATGGAACACTGGGGGCTGGGGGAGCGGCGCTGCACCTGACCACACGGACTATCACCCGGGTCTATTGAACACGAGAGAAGAACTCGAGGATGTGGTCTAAGGAGAATTCCCCGTCTTGCCACATTCAGAGACACTGCAGAGTTTCTCGTCCGTTCTTTACAAAAATGTGAAAGAATTCGAGTCATTAATTCATAAAGAGGTAAATTCTTCACATAGTGACAGGGTCCAGTTTCCATGACCAGCTTTTTCAGTTGTTTTGATGATATCCCACATTCAGGAATCGGAAATGTAACCTATTGGGATGTGTAATATAAACAAGGACTTTTTTTCATGTAGATCAACACCCAGGTTTTTAGGGAGGACGTGAATCATGAAAGCTGCTAACCATTCCTCCACAGGTTTCAATAAGACTTTTAAGTTAATTTACCAATCTCAGGAAAAGATAACTTGGCAATGCAAATTTTTTCTTTCTGCATTCAAGCGTATAGTACAGCCAAGAGAATGAGGAGAAAAAAATTAACAAGAAGGTCTTGCTTGCATTTCATCTTTTGCAAATAATCAGGATATTTTATGCTCTGTTCCTTTCACTACTCTAATCAATTTTTAAAGAATACGGTACATTTGACTATCCCTGGGCATGTTTATCCTGGAAACTTGCCAGAATCCAAAGCAGAGATGTTAAAGCTGACGGGTTTCAAATGCTGCCCAGGTGCTGTCTACCATGAACATGCCTCTCCCAAAGCTGGACCACCGGTCTCTTCCTGAAGGATCAGAGTCATCACTCATGTCCCTGAGAGACTGGCCACTCAGGCCTGAGCTGAGATTAGGTGATCAATCTAAAGGGCAAAATGCTTAAGCTATTCTCATCTTAAGGATGCTGTTTTGGAGGCCTCTGCACTGGAATGGGTTAGTGAAAACGGCTTACTAGATACTTGCCTGGGAATTGTGTTGTTCCCCTCTGCTCTTAGCAGATCCTGGGGAAACCAATGATTAACCCCGAGGATGCCTCAACTTCCACACCTGTGAAAAAGGCAAGCAACAGCCAATGCTACCACCCTGCAAACTCTTAAGTTGTGCTTGCAAGAGGGGCCACAAGGGCGAATGTCTCCCAAAAGCTGATGAAATGATGGCACTTTGGCTGGAGATGGCAGAGGGCAGCAGGCAAACTGGAAAGTTTCTGGGATGTCAAACCAGTTCCCATAAGCACTTTAGAGAAACACCTGGCCTTGGACTAGGTAGGAGGCTGTGGAAAGACCCACAGGCATGCAGGTGGGAGGAGGAATCAAGCAACGGAGGGAGGTGGTGGGGAAGAGGCGCCAGTCCAGCTTCAATTTTGGACAAAAGCAGTTGCATGTGGCAGGCCCGCGGCTGCCACTGCAGCCGCCACACCCTCCTAACTCCCTGGTCCCTCTCATTCCCTCCGGGACTCAGTCCAGTTGGAGCGGGTGCAGGGCCAGAGTCCTGATTCAATGGGGGTTTGGCCCTCGGCCAAGCTCACATTGCCCTGTTCCTCCCCCCAGAGCTAGGCACGACCTCGTGCCCAGAGCCTCCTGGGAGTTCTAGTCCTGCAGCCCTACGGGTTGCCAGCTGGGAGCGGTTAAGAGAGAAAAGCTCCCAGCATGCACAGCTCGTGGCCCCAACTCGTGCCTTGTCTCTCGGGCCCTGGGCCCCACGCCTCTGATTCTCCATCCAACCCTCTTCTCTATACCACGCCCATTCTCCATGCCCTGCCCACCTCCCAGAGTATGCGCAGTGTGGTTGGGCTGCATCCCTTGAGGCCGGGACTCAGGTAGGGGTGGGGCTCACCAGCCTGGCTGTTGCTGAGGTTGCTTGCAGCCCTGGTGGAAGCTCCCTGGCCAGTATTTGAAATGTGAATTCAATATCTAAAATGGAACTACCAGGTGCCTGGGATCCTGGAATTTGCCTTTTCAAGGCCACTGTCCTACCATCCCCCCATCCCTCCAGGCTGCCATGATCCTCGCTCTGGACCCGTGGTCAGGGTCGCTGCAGAGATCCTCCCTTTGGACCCAATCTGCCTGAAGGGCCCATACCTTGGTCAGGAGTCTTAGAAGGACTGCCCTGAGCCATGTCATAAAAAGGAGAAAACATCACATTGGACAGCCCCAATTCCTGCATTATACAGACAGGAAACTCAGGCGCACTGGTAAGTGACCCCTAAGCCACTTCAGGGGACCACACACATGTCCCTTTTCCCACGCTGCACACAGGCTGGTTCACTGGACTTCCTTATCCCAGTGTGGACCTCTTGGCCTCGTTAACATAGGCAACAACACCGAAACGTCCCTTTGGTCCTTCCCACAATGTTAGGCAAGTTTGTGCAGGAAGGTAATATGCAATTTCTGCTCTACTATAGGGCTGGCTCCTTGGGAACTAGTTTTAATATCCTTGTTTGAATATACCCTCAGAATCACAAAATAATTTGTTGCTGTGGGGGGTTATGGTGATAATTCTCTGAAGTCGTTTTTCCATTTAGCTTTTCTGATTGACTCCAAATACTACAGCACCACACACTTCTTAGACTGGTGGATGCACAGCTCCACTTCTTTGCAGGGAGGATGCACAACAGCAGAATATCTGTGGCCTGACTTTCTGGAGCATCGGTATTACTACAAGATTTGGAAGAAGAAATGTTAGGTCATTTCCAAGGTAAGGAATTAAAAACTTAACACTAAGATGAGGTGGGAAAGTCATATGCCATTAATAATTGTCAGTAATCTGTGCCTGAAATGTCAGACTTTCTCTGAGAAAGAACTCTGAGACCCTATTTCCCATTGTTTTAAATAGGAAAAATTAGAAGGCATAGCAAAGCTATCGAAAAACTCTACCAATTTCCTAAGTCACAGTATGGCACCTAGACATAAGTTACGAACATCATGAGCTCCTCATTTTGTTCCTCATCCAACCCAGTCTCACAGGTCTTCAGTGCATGCTGTGAACACGGCACTGTGCTAGGTGTCGAGGCCTTGGTGAGCATCGTGGTGGGGGTGGACCTTGCTGGAGAAAGATGGCATCATAAAAACTCAAATCCATGCCACTTACAAAACTGAGGCAAAAATGGAAAGACCCAGGAGCCACGCAGGGATGAGGGCATTAATAGATACTTGGGAGTATTAAAATCCATCTAATGGTGTCATGAGTGAATGTGTTCCACTTTAAAACAAAACACTGCTGTTATTCTAAGATATTGACTTAGTATCTTTGTGCAAATATGCAGGATTTAAAATGTTTATTGATGTATAACATGCGTACAGAAATATATGCAGAAGTCATCCACGTAAATCTCAAAGAATTATTACAAAGCGAACACACTTGTGTGACCAAGAACTAACACCAGCTTTACTCAGGCCCCGACAATCCCTTTCTCCCTATTTCCTCCCCAAAGGTAACTGATATCTTACCAGTGAACACTGTATATCGAGTTTGTCTTCTTATACAAGTGTTTTATTACAGAACAATTTAAACAATATACAAAATAAGCAAAATAGCATAGTAGCCCCATCACCCAGCTTCAACAACTACTAATCATCTGCTATTTTTGTTTCATCCACACTCCATCCCATTCTCACCTCACTTTATTATTCTTTTAAGCCTTTGTGCGTGTGTGGTGAGTAAGATGTATGCACACTGAAAGGCACAAATCTCAACCGTACAGTTTTGGCAAATAAACATGCCCATATAACTTTCATCCCTTTAAGAATAGGATAGTTCCATCACCCCCAGAAAACTCCTTCCTGTTCCTTCCCAGACAATTTTTTCCTTCCCCCGATGCAACCCCTGTTCTGGTTTTTTCAGCATAGGTTCATCTTGGCTGAAATCATCCCATGTGTGTTGGTTTCTGTCCAGCTTGCCTCCCTCAGCACGAGGTTGATGAGTCTCTCTCAGCATATGTGTGTCAGCGTTTTCTCCTTGGCACGGCTGAGGACGTTCTGCTCTGTGGATGCCCCAAAGTGCGCTCATCTTGCTCCTGGGGACATGCAGGTCATCTCCTGTGAACAGTCTTGTACAAACGTTTTTTGGTATGGTGTTTAATTCCTTTATTAGCATTTAAGTGACACACCTTTGGATTTTTACTGGTTGGTCCAGATTACAATATGCATCTTTAACATATCACAGCCTACCTAGACTTAATAGTTCACCAGTTTAATCAATGTAAAATATGGAAGACTTGCTACAGAACGGTTCCATCTACCTCTGTCTGTCCTTTGTGCTATTGTTGTCATAAATTTTACATCTACCCATGTTATAAATCCCACAATACAGTGTTATAATTTTTGCTTTAAATAGTCATAGGTATTTTAAAGAAATAAGAGAAATAAGTTAAATGTTTGGAAGGAAATGCTTTGAGACTCTGCAATTGTACTGTTTCTTCTTTAAGTTTCCTCCACAGTTTTTGCATTCATCAGTCAATCTTTCCAACAGTAATTATTACTGTAGCGTTCTAGTGGCGATTTTCAATTTCATGCTATCTAGCGCATTTATTATTTGGAACTCTGTGAGGAAGATTCCCCACCCTCCCTCTCCTTTCCTTCTTCCTTTCTTTCTCTCTTTCTCTCATTCTTTTTTTTCCCTTTTTTCTTTCTTCCTTCCCTTCCTTTCTTATTTAATCTTTTTTATATCAGTATAGCCTCGTGGATATTTATTTTAGTCTCTGGGTAATAATCCAATGCTACCATTATTTATTTTGTTGCTCACAGTTTTCCAGCTTGAGTCATTGGGAAGTCTTTTAGACTGATTCATTTTGACACGTCCCATCATTTTCTGTGTGTGTGCGTGTGTGTGTGTGTGTGTGTGTTTTAAAGCACTTTCCTACTTTCTGGCACTACAAGATGATCCAGGCTCATTTTGTATTTTCTATCTCCAGCCCTAGAATTAGCCATTTCTCCAAGAAAACCTGGTTCTTTTTATTGGAGAATGATATTTAGAAAACAAGATCTGGGAGCTAGATGTGCTCATTAATATTAGAGTGTCACTGCTTCTAGTCCCTCTCAGCAGAGCTTGGAAATGTATGTATGAATATAAACTCAAGTATACGCATCTGTCTATCGATCTATCAATCTATCTATCTTTTTTGATAGATATATTAAAAGAGACATGGATTCATACTGATACTTCCAACTCCAAGCCAGCACCACTGGGTTTATTCTAGCATTCTCCTTTTGTTTATTTGTAACTTCTTTCACCAACAGTGAGAAACCTAACTCCAGTTAGCTACAATATGTTTACTGTGTCAACTAGTTTCAGAATTGCTAATCCATACCCTTATGAAAAACAAATTGACCACCTAGAGTACAGTGTTTATGTCCAGTACTTTAGTTTTACAGTATCCCGTCAAAACACTGTCTTCCACTGTAACTTAGGTCAGGACCTTTCATCCCCACTCCTTCTGTATGGTTATGTCACATGCTTGTAATACAGTGAGATTCATTTGTCACTGCATTCCATCTGGGTTCCCCAGCATCCTGATTGATTTTTAAAATTTGCAGAGTAAAATTCACTCTTTGCTGTGTACAGTTCTATGGGTTTTGACTTTATGGTCATGCATACATGTCCACAGTACCATACAGAGCTGTGTTTTTCACTCCCAAAGTTCTCTCATGCTATCCCTTTGTATTCAACCCCTTCCCCTACTCCATCCCTTGGCAACCACTGATCATTTTCCATCCCTGTAATTCTGCCTTTTCTAGAAAGTCATATAAATGGAATCATATTCTATACAGCCTTTTGAATCTGGCTTCCTTCACTTAGAGAAATGCAGCCAAGATTCATCCATGTTGTTGTGTGAATCAAGAGTTTATCCTGGGACCGACCCATGGCTTAGCGGTTGAGTGCGTGTGCTCCCCTACTGGCGGCCCAGGTTCAGATCCATGGTGCGCACTGACACATCGCTTCTCAGGCCATGCTGAGGTCGTGTTCCACATACATCAACTAGAAGGGTGTGCAAATATGACATACAACTATCTACTGGGGCTTTGGGGGGAAAAAGGAGGAGGATTGGCACTGGATGTTAGCTCAGGGCTTATCTTCCTCACACACAAAAAACAGAGTTTATCCTTTTTATTGCCAAGTACTATTCTAATGTACCAATGCAACACAGTTTCTTTCTCCATTCACCTGATGAAGGACATTTAGTTTATTTCCAGCTTTTGGCAAGTATGAATAAAATGGCTATAAAGATTCCCACAAAGATTTTTGTTTAAACATTAGTTTTCAATTTTCTTCAGTAAATACCTAGGAGTGGGATATCTGAGTCATATAATAAGTGTATGTTTAGCTTTATAAGAACCTGCTCAACTGTTTTCTGAATGCAACTATCATGTTGCATTCCCAGTTCTAATTGCTCCTAGTCCTCACCAGCACGTCGTATTTGCACTTTTATTTTTTATTTCAGCCATTTAATAGGCGTGCAGTATCTTATTATGGCTTCTACTTCCTTTTTGAAAGTGAGTTCTGCTAAATGTAGAATTTTGTGTTGACTTTTGGGTTTTCTTTCTGCACTTGAATGATGTCATTTTGTTGTTGAGTTGTCTCTTTTGTTTTTGATAGTACATCATCCATCATTCACAGTATTTCTCCCTGTATGTAATGTCTTCCACTGTATGTGTGTATTTCCCTGATGCTTTTAAGAATTTCTTTTTATCTTTGGATTTTAGTAGCTTGACTATCGTGTACCTAAGTATGCTTTTCTTTTATATTTTATTTTGTGGGTTTGCTGAATTTCTGGGATCTAAAATTTTAGATTTTCCAACAAATTTTGGAAGTTTTATGCTATTACTTATTGATTTGCCTTTCTGCCTCATTTAATTTTTCTGTCTCTCCCCTCTCTGCTTGGGACTCAATCATCTCACAGGTCATAAGGCTCTCTTCATTTTTCTTCAAAATTTTTACATTCTTTTCTTCAGACTGGATAATTTCTATTGCTGTATCTTCATGTTTTTTCTACTATTTCTAATCTACCGGTAAACTCAAAAGTATTTTTTTTATTTCATCTTCCTATTTGGTTCTTTTGTGTAATTTCCACTTCTCTGCTGAGTTCCCACATCTGTTCATTCACTATGGGAATATTTTTCTTTACCACCATGATCACCTTTATAATAACTGCTTTCGTATTCTTGACTGCTAATTAGAACACATTGGGGAGAGTTTCTACTGCCTGCTTTTGGTCACATATGGATTACATTTTCCTATTTTGTCAAATCTCGTGCTTCTTTTAAATTGTGTACTGGAAATCATGAAAGATAGGTATAGAGGCTCCGGATTCTATTGTATTCCTTGGAAGAGTTTTGTTATTTTTCTAGCAGGGAATCAACTTGGCTAGACTGAAATTCCAATCCTATCTCATTTACAGTGGGCATAACTGAAATCCTAGTTTAGTTCTTTCATCTTCCAACTGCTATTTTTACACTAGGCCTTCTGGGGCCTACCCTGCATGTGTGTTGTTCAAAGATCTGCCAATTTGGAGTGTGTGGGGGAGAGACTTACATATATATTTTGCGATTTTCCTCTTTGTGGCTCCCTCCCTTCCAGAATTTCTCCCCTAACTTTCCAGCTACTCTGCCAGCCCAAAAATACATCCTCTAACATGACAAGTAAGACTGTAGTTTTTCCCCTGTCTAGGCCATGTGCAGATTTTGGAATGCTTTGAGGCAAAAGACTCAAGCTTGCAAATATCTCCTGGTGCAATTCCCATCATTTAAAGGAAGATTCCCTCTCAGTTCTGCTTGCTTTTGGAAGTGATTTATACATACACACAAGTACACATTTATTTTATGTGTATTACATATAGCCACACGAGTCTGTATAAATATATATAATATTTTGTGCAGATTTTATCATTGTTATCTGTGAGAGTGTTAGTTCAACAGGCTACTCCACCATTACTAGAAGCCAGACCTCGGTTTTGTTTCTTTCTTGGATTTTATATAAATGGAATTATAAAATATATAGTCTTTTGAATATAATTTCTTTTATGCAGCCTTATGGTTGTGATATTCATCCATGCTATCGCATGTAGCTAGTGTTTGTTCATTTGTTGATAATAATTAATTTTTTAATGGTCATAAAATATGCATAACATAAAATTTTAACCATTTTTAAGTGTACAGTTCAGTGTCATTCAATACATTCACATAGTTGTGTAGCCATAACCTCCAACCTTCCACAGAACTGTTTTCACCTTGCACTGAAACTTTGTGCCCATTAAGCAGCAACTCCCTGTTATCCCTCCCTCTTGCCCCTGGGAACCACCATTCTCCTTTCTATTCCTATAAATTTGACTACTCTAAGTACCTTATATGAGTGGAATCATACAGTATTTTTCCTTTTGTGACTGGCTTTATTTCACTTAGCATAAAGTCCTCAAGGTTCATCCATGTCATAGCATGTGTCAGAATTCCTTCCTTTTTAAGGGTGAAGAGTATTCCACTATGTGTATACACCACATTTTTTTGTCAGTTCGTCCATTGATGGACACCTGGCTTGATTCCAGCTTCCGGCTATTTTGAATAATGCTGTTAAGAACACGGGTGTACATATATGTCTTTATACCTCTGCGTTCAGTTCTTTTGCGTGTATACCCATAAATGGTGTTCTCAGATTCACTTTTTCACATGTAGGAGGGTTCCCCACGCCTCCAACAAGCAATTCTTGGAATGCCAGCTGGTCGCCAGATAATTCAACTCAATTTGATGCTGACAACCCAGAGATACATCAGATTCCACAGGTTGATGGCTCCGTCCTATAAGTCTGCACACCCACCCAACCTCGCCTCAACTTCAGATGCCAGTTACAAGCCCAGGCTGTTACCTATACTTCTGACTTACTGGCTAAAAACCAGAGGTTCCCACAACCTTCTCCTTGGGTTTGATTAATTTGGTAGAGTGGCTCACAAAACTCAGAGAAACATTTACTAGGTCACCAGTTTATTATAAGAGGATATAATTCAAGAACAGCCTGTTGGAAGTGGTGCATAGGGAAAGGTATGGAGACGGTACACAGAGCTTTCATGCCATCTCCAGGTACACCAGTCTCCAAGCAGTCCTTGTCATTGCCAACCTGGAAGCTCTCTGAACCGCCTTCTCTTGGGATTTTTATGGAGGCTCTCTCACATAGGCATGATCAATTATTAACTCAATTTCCAGCTCCTCTCCTCTCTCTGGAGGATAAGGGGTAGGGCTAAAAATTCCAAGCTTCTAATCAGGGCTTGGTCTTTCTGGTGACCAGCCCCCATTCAGGAGGCATCCAGGAGCCCACCCAGAGTAGCCTCAATAGAACAAAAGATTCTCCTAGTGTTCTTATCACTGGGGAAATTACAAAGGTTTTAGGAGCTCTGTGCCAAGAACTGGACACAGAGGCTGATAAATATGATTTTTATTATTTCAGAACCCATAAGTGGAATTTCTAGATCATATAGTAATTCTATTTTTAATTTTTGAAGGAACTGCCACACAGTTTTCCACAGTTTTATATTCTCACACTCAGAGCACAAGGGTTCCAATTTCTCAACATCCTTGCCAACACTTGTTATGTTCTGATTTTGTGATAGTAACTATCCTAATGGGTGTGAAAAGGTATCTCATTGTGGTTTTATTTCACATTTTCCTGATACTTAGTGATGTTGAGCATCTTTTCATGTGTTTCCTGTTCATTTTATATCTTCTTTGGAGAAATGTCTATTCAAGTATTTTGTGCATTTTTAAATTGAGTTGTTTTTTTATTGTTGAGTTGTAGATGTTCTTTATTTATTCTAGATATTAATCCCTTATCAGATTTGTGATTTGCAAATATTTTCAATCTTTCTATGGTTTGCCTTTTTACTCTGTTGATAGTATCTTGTGATACAGAAATCTTTTTCATTTTGATGAAGTAAAATTTGTTATTTTTTTTGTTACTTATGTCTTTGGTGTCATAAAGAAATCATTGTTACAATGGCATTTGGACCCAATGACACACAGCTTTTACCATGTGTTTTCTTCTAAGGACTTTATAGCTTCAACTCTAACATTTATATCTTTGATCCATTTTGAGTTAATTTTTGTATATGGTGTAAAGTAAGGGTCCAACCTCGTTCTTTTGCATGTGGGTATCCAGTTTTCCCAACAACATTTGTTGAAAAACTGATCTTTTCTCCTTTGAATGATCTTTGTACCTTTGTCAAAAATCATTGGACCATATACGCAAAGTTTTATTTCTGGGGTCTCTGTGCTATTTCATTAGCATAGTGTGTGTATTTACGCCAATACCACACTGTTTTGATTACTTTATAGTAAGTTTTGAAATCAGGAAGTGTGAGTTCTCTAACTTTGTTCTTCTTTTTCTAGATTGTTTTGGTTATTCAGGGTCCCTTGAGAGTCCATATGAATTTTAGGATAGATTTTTCTAATATTGCAAAACCATCACTGGAATTTTTACCTCTTTGAGTAAGTTGATTCTTAAGTATTTTACTCTTTTTGATGCTATTGTAAATAAAAATGTAAAGTTTTTAAATTTCTTTTTCAGATTACTTATTATTAATGTATAGAAGAACAACTAGTTTTTGCATGTTGATTTTGTGTCCCACTACTCTGCAGAATTTTCTAGTTCTAACAAATTTTTGGTGGAATTTTTAGGGGTTTCAGCATATAAGATACTATTTGTAAACAAATATAATATTACTTCTTCCTTTCCAATTTGGATGCTATTTCTTTCTTTTTCTTGCCTACTTACCTTGGCTAGAACTTCTAATACCATGTTGAATAGAAGTGGTGAAAATGGGCCTTCTTGCCTTGTTCCTGATCTTAGAGAAAAAGCTTTCATTCCTTCACCCTTGAATATGATGTTCTCTGTGGATTTCTATATATGGCTTTTATTATGTTGAAGTAGTTTCCTTTTACTCTGAGGGGTTTTTTAGTGGTTTTAGCATGAAAGCATGTTTAGTTTTGTCAAACGCCTTTTCTGCATCCATTGAGATGATCATGTGTTTTTTTCCTTCATTCTGCTAATGTGGTTTATTACATTGATTCATTTTCATATATTGAAACATCCTTTATTCCAGGAGTAAATCCCACTGAAAAATGCTGTATAATCCTTTTAATATGTTGATTGATTTAGTTTATTACTGTTTTATGGAGGATTTTTATATCAATATTCATCAAAGATATTGACCTATAGTTTTCTTTTCTCTTAGTGTCTTTGGCTTTGATATCAGGGTAGTGTTAATCCCATAGGATGACTTTAGGGGTATTCTCTCCTCTTCAACTTTTTGAAAGAGTTTGAAAAGAATGGGTGTTAGTTAATTAAAAAAAAAAATCTTTGGCCCAGGAATAAATTCAGCATAAAATAAATACAAATAAATATTTTTTAAAAATATGAAAAAGTTTTCTTACTAAAAGAAATTAAAAATTAAGCAAGTACATCACTTATCACTTTCTTTCTTTTTTTTTTTGATTTATTTATTTATTTATTTATTTTTCCCCCAAAACCCCAGTAGATAGTTGTATGTCGTAGTTGCACATCCTTCTAGTTGCTGCATGTGGGACGCGGCCCCAGCGTGGCCAGAGAAGCGGTGCGTCGGTGCATGCCCGGGATCCGAACCCGGGCCACCAGCATCGGAGCGCGCGCACTTAACCGCTAAGCCACCGGGCCAGCCCTCACTTTATTTCTAAAAAGTTTTTTAACCTACTAGTAAGCATGAACAAATTGTTAGAATTAAAATGACTGAAGTGTTAATTTTCTTCATTGCAAATTTTCTGACAGAAGTATATGATGCCGTCATGTATCACATCTTTTATGAAAAAATGATCATTTTTTTGTAGTATTTGAAAATATTATGAATTTTCCCAGTGGCCTCTGACAATACTCTGATATGCAAAGTTATCTTTTCAACATGTATGTCTCATCATCATCTTTACCAAATTAACAAACTCAGGTGCTAATTAATCAACTACTTTTCATATGATTCAGGTTCTCCACCACCAACTCCCCTAAGCATCAGGAAATTCTACAACTTCTGCAAGATTAACAATTTTACCTTATATTGTATTCATCTCATGTGGTTTAAAACATCCAAAAATCATTGATAAACTGACCCTGCCCAGACAAAAGCATTGTGAATTATAAAAGATGGTCTCTGTTAAGTGAGGAGGGATTTCAGGTTGAACTTAATATTATGAGTGGTCAATTTATTACAGTGTATTGTTCTGTTATGTATTTCACTTCTTTTCTAAAAAAAAGTGATAGTTGAGGGCACTTAGATAAAAATTTGAGAAAATAAGGAACTGTTACACACTGTAAGCTTCAAATGTTTTCAAGCATAAGATAAAATAAGAACTAAAACTATGAAATGACAGACGAAATAGAGATAAGGGGATGAAATTGCAAAACTGAATCTATAATAATATCTCAATGGCTAATGTTGTGGTGCCAGAAAGGTGGTGAAGTCAAAGAATTCGTGAAGATGATAATAAACACACTACAAAGAAAAAAGATTGAAATTTTCATAGAGAGAATTTTTACAGTGATATGACAGAGAACAGGGAAGAGAAGTTGGAGTGAGAGACTATCTGCTTCTTAAATTATTTCCACTGTTGAGAACAAAAATCCAATTTGCTGAAATCTTTATTCCCCTCTATGACCCTATCTTTACCTGCAAAGTCTCAGCATTGAATCGATGTCACAGTCCAGCTTTTCCATCCCTAGGGAACAAAGCAATTTATCTCATCTGAAACCTCAATTGCTCAGGCTGTGAAACAAGGCCGGCCATCCATTCTCACAGAGGAGCCAACTGGAGGTAGGATTTTTGGTTCTGAATTCAGCTAAACATCTTCAAAGAATTGTATCTGGCCTTCCTTATCCAGGGCTATCAGTGAAGTGCTGGCTGGCTTTCAGAGAAGAACAATTCACAGTCAGCGGAGATATTTTCTGTTGAGCTCTCTAGAGAAGGCTGTGGGGCTTGTCAGTAAGAGTTAATTTATATGCTGGTTATAAATTTTTATTTTATTCAAAGATTTATAAAGAAATTTACATGGTAAGTATTATTATCAACATAAAACGTTGTCTATTCTCTGGTCATTTAAGCAAAATTTTCCTCTCAGGGTCCACCCATGGACAAAGCCCAGATTTAATCTCCAAGAGTCAGCCAGGCACTCTGTGGTCCATGGGAAGCCCTCAAGTTTGCAGCCTGTTTCCTTGTGTGCTGTGCTGGTGTTTAATCTTCCATCTCTTCTGGGTACAACTAGACAGATGCTTATCAAATCATCAAGGGACTTGACATTCGAAAAATGTACTTTTCATTATCTTTAGACTTCTGCACTTTTCAAAAAGACTCTCAGCATTTCCAGTAATTGTGCAGCAGTTTACCCAACACTAAGGTTCTCACTATTAAAAGTTAAAACAAATAAATGTTGAAAAGGAAAAAGTGATCTTTGCAATTTTGTACAGAATCTATATAATGGGTGCATCCTTATAAATGGAGGTGATGGTGCTCAGGGCAAGCTACCCCAGGAGGCACCACTCTGGTATGCAGATTATTTCGAGCTGAAGACAATAAGGACTCAGAGAACTCACGAAGAATATTTGAGTTTCCCTTCCCAAACTGCCTAAAGAATTTAAAACAAAAGATCTGTTTCAGGAAGGAGTTATTATCATGATGGCTGTAAAGATAATGTAGGATAGAGGTTACAACAGGAAAGGCACCAAGCCCCTTTTATCAAAAACTCTCTCTCTCCCTGACCACATTATCTATAGATGACCCTGAGAGGAGTTGTCAGGCAAACATTTGCATTTCTATCTCCATGTGAGTTGTCTTCTTGCCTTCTGAGGTCCCAGACCACTACCCATCCCCAACACCTTCCTCGTCTTTAGCTACAATACTTAAGCGGGCAGCTGAGACAGAGGGACGAGTTGCTCATTTCTGAGTTTCTCCCATGTATACATGTTATTAAACTTGGTTTTATTTTCTCCTGCTAACCTGTCTTGTTAATTATTTGGCCAGCCATAAGAACCTTAAGAAAAGGACAGAGGAAGATTCTCTCTCTCCCCAAACAGTTTTTGTGCCCAACGTGGGGCTACACTGGCTGGCAAGTTGCGTTCTCTGGCTGGAAGAACTGCCTTCTCCCTGGATTACTTCAGATGATGAGATACGGGAACGCCTGACGAAAGTCGGCAAAATATAAGACTTCTTACCACGTCAGCCTCCCAGAATCTCTACCTGTGGAGTCCGGTGGAAGGAAGTGGTGAGAATTTTTTTCTCTTTCTAAATTTAGATTGGCAGGAGAAAATATTTGGGAAACGAGTTTCTTGTGCTTTTAGTGACGCTGGTACATTTGGTAGAGTACTCTTGGTTTTGATCTTGATCCCTTTTCCTCCCAGAGATAGTCTCTGTTTTTCTCTTTTGTCTTTGTCTTTTGTATCGTGTGTCATAAGAAGGAAATACCATAGTGTAGGACGCAGGCATAGACCCTATAAGCCTAATGTCTGGGCCGGCCCCACAGACTGGTGAGTTTGTGGGTCTCACCAGACTGGCGTCTATTTAGACAAACTTTGCTGTGGGTTAATATGCACATGAAGTGAAGGCCATTGCCAAGGGCATCTTGGAAGCCAAAAAGGCCACAAATTTGGTGGGCACGGGTCGAGCGGTTAAGAGCCATTAGGGCGCTCGCCACTTTCAGGAAACTCCCGTGACAGGATAAGTTGGGTCACGGAACGGGGTAGATGACACAGGTCCCCCGTCAACTGCAAGAAAATGTCCATGCAATGACGAGGTACTCTGTAAAGCACACAGTCCCCAACCCCGTGACACCTCCCCTCCTAGGTATTATTCTGGCTCCAACAGACCTAAGGCGTGGCTAAAGCTGTCATTGTGCACATAAGAAAAAAACCGGATGAGGTTTTTCCTTCTGTCTTGTTCTGTGTCCTGAGACAACTTGGCTTTGTGCCAAGTGAGAATATCCTCCTTGGTCTCCACCATATGGAAGGTGCATTTACTGGGGTGCCCCTTGGTGGCCAGTCGAATAGACTGGGGTTCTGAACTGTCTCTTTGTCTGGCTGTGCCAAGCTCTCAGGGGAGTTTGTCATAAAGGGCCCAGTCCATAAGGGCTTTTGTCGTCTTAACCTTCGTTGCTTGTTAGTGCTGGAAAAATCCCATACCAGTATCACCTGCCCGATGTCACAGATTAGCGTAGCGGGTCTGTGACTGGAGGCGTCCCACACTATTGTGGGAGACCGGAGACACCGTTTTCACTACACCATCCTTACCGCCTGTGCAACGAAGGTCTTTACTTTCTCTGAATATCTTTGGGAGTGAATTCTGTGGATCATGGGGGCTACATCATCTGCGCCCTCACCAGGGACGCCTCTTGCGTCCACGGTAAAGATTTATTCTAAGCGTGGAAAGTTACCTCTGGGTCTTTCTTAAAAAGTCTTATTGGATCGAGTCACTATTGGAATAAATATACAAATGAAGATCCTACTCGTCAATGGCCAGATGACGGATTCTTTGAATTGGGAAAACTTCTAAATTGGGGGAAAAAAATATGTTTTGAGAGCTCTCACACAATTGTTTAATTGGTACCTAAAAAAGGGCCAGAAAAAGGAGGGGAAAAATTTAAATAGCCTTAAGAGCTTGACTCAGGTTACAATTGAATTGAGAACATGTAAAAGTGTAAGTGTTGATAAGATTATAAAGGTTGGAATGTTTGAGCTAATTTTATATAAAGAGGTTACATCAACTTTGCCTGAGTATATTTTAAAATGTCTGACTGGGAATTCTTCCCTTGTCCAAAATCAGAAGACCCAGATCTATTAATAAAAATCTTAATGATAACTATGGTTAAAGGTATAAGAGGTGATGAAATTTACATGAAGTTTTGTACAAAAAACTGATGTTATTTCTATTACAGAACTGGTTAACAAAAATAGTAATTTAAATGATGGCTAATTTTATCTAATGTCTTATGAAGTCTTATAGACAATCTAAATAATTATTGGGAACAAGTAACTAAATAGTTGTGAAAAAGATGAATGTTGGGTGAACTTTAAACAATAATTATGTGTTATGGTGGTTACAGCTTCCAAACTCTTTTTGGTGACATAAAACTTTAGAGTTTTGCTAAATTTTGTGATAAAAATTCACTGAGTATTATCATTTCCAAATAAGATAAGATATTAGACATTGATTGCTAAACTTACGTTTGTCTACTTTTGGCTTTTCATTACAGGAAAACTAAAAGGTGTTTTGGGTCTATTGGTAAACGTGTGTTTTATTAAAAGATTGTACTATAAAGGAACATATTTCTAGAAGTTATGAAGTCTTTATAAATTTTCCAAGCTACAAGATCCTAATGTAAAAGAAAGTTTATAATTGTTTACTTAGTTTTTACTTACAAATTGGGGTTTCTAAGAGTTAAAATTTCTAATTAGTATATGTGATTGAAGCTACTAAATATTAAGAAAATTATGTCTGTGTACAAGGAAAGTAAGATGTATAAAGAAGGAACAAAGAATGGAGATATTTTATTTGATTGATTAAGAAAGATAAATTTGTCTTCAAGAACTAGGAGGGAAAAGAAAGACATGGGACAAATTCTGAATGTAAAAAGAAAGTTATAGGTTTGTGGAAGAGGAATTCTGGAAAAGCAGTTTTTGTATGGTCAAGTTGGCTCAGATTGAAATGAATTTAATTAAGTAAATGAGTTTTAATATCAGAAGGAAGCTGGTACAAAATTATAATTTGGTCTTCTTTCTCTTAAAAGGATAATTTTCTTGAACTTGATAAAGAGGTTATAAAAGATTTTTCTTTACCTTTGGGTAAGTCTACCTAAAAGACGGAAAAAAAAAATCTGTTAAAATGATTTCCTGCGTTCAAAAGACTGAGGTCTCTCTATTAAAATGTTTGGACTGTCAATGCTCTCTTTGCTTTAACGTTTTCTATTTTTGACAAGCTCCCCAAAATTCATATAAATAAAGTCTTTTTTTTTACTTTTTTTTCTTTGAGAATTTTCAAAGGGCCCTGGAACTTCTCAAAGAAATTTGCTCTCTTCCTACAAAGGGAAAGATACTAAATTTATTAGGCTTATTCCGTATGTTAAATTACATGGAAAGCATTGTCAGACAAGTGATGGTAAGTCTGCTTAGGCGCTGTTATGTGGGCAAATGTTATTGACATAGGTGTTTTAAAATTGTATAACATTACTGAAATTCTGATCTGTCCTGATTATCAGTCATAATTCTGGTTATTATTATTTTAAAGTGTTGTATGTCACAAAATTAACCAAATTCCTCTGTCAATTGCCATTTTGAGGTCTTGTTTACAGACTTATTTCTTTGCTCTAATGCCCTTGCAAAATGTTTCAACTTCAGAAAAATTCATGGAAAGGACTCTGACATTTACACTGGAGTACAGGTTTCTGACAAACTTTCTGATAATAAAACTGAACTTGGTAAGAAATTACAGAAAGCTGATGGAAAGACTGATAACTTCATGAAACTGCTCACAAAAAGATTGGGATCAAGAATGGATTACACAGGACTGAATGAACTGATAAGGATGATTATAATTTTTATTATTTTTCATTTGAAGTATTGCTGAATTTTTAATATTTTGTTTTTTTAGATTTAAGGAAAACTTTTTCTCTTTTCTCCTGAGCTAGCTATGACTTATAACAATTTGGTAAATAATATTTTTGTAAGTAAAATTGAAATATTTATCTTTCTCTCTATCTGATCCCTCGAATTTGGAAACTCTTAGTGAGTATTGTTGTTTTCATGGCAATATAGTTATTTGCATAAGTTCAATAAGAATCTCTTCTCCTTATAACAGGACACAATTGGAAACACTGGTTCTATTACCAAGGCTGTGACTGGAACATCATATTTGCGATATAACCATACAGCTTTTGAGGAATGAAGATTGGACTTTATGGAATAAAGCCACGTGGAAACATTGCCCTGGTACCTTATGTTCCAAGCAGCGCTTACCAGGATAAGTAAAGAATGTCACTTATCTGGCAAGCACAAGGAACCTCGAAATATTTTGGGGGAACCTCGGAAGAGAGGAGTTCACCCAAATCTGTAGGTATTACAGGCAAAGTCTGATAACAAAATTTTGGCTTGGCTTTCCTGGCCTGGAGAGGCCTTTAAAGTTCAATCTGAGATTCCTTATAAAAAGTTCCAGCAAAGCAGATTTAAAAGAGCCTATGTGATCAATTGCCATTCTTGCTGTACTTATGTAAATAATTGGGCCAACTCTATTGGAACTAGACTTATTTTGCAAACTACTTAGTTTTAATTTGTCCATCTTTGATAAAAATGAGGGTGATTTTAGAAAGAAAAATTATATTTCTGTAAAAACTATAGTGTAGATTTGCGGATATTAGATCCTGGTTTTGTTAATTGTCTTTTAAGGTTTTTGTTTTCTATTGTTGACTTGACTGGATCCTGATTTCTTCTAGTCTCCTAAAATATCTGGCTACAGATGTCCAAACTAACGTTTTTTATTTTTTCCATCATTTTCATTTGGAATCGCTGAAAACTGAACCTGCCCTTTTTCCTGAAGCCTTTCAAACTGAAGCTGATGGACTTGCTATAAACTTAAGAGATTACCCGATGACATCATCAGAGACATTTTAAACTGCAAAAGCTGCTTTGACGCTGACATCTAAAAATCTTATCTGGCTGTCCTCTAAACTCAGAAACTGCTTTACAACTTGCTCCAACCATTAACCTTGTTTTTCTTTCGTTTACATAGAAATGCTTCCATTAAATACTTGATTGCTTGCTTCCACGATATAGGTGTAACCTTGAGAGCCCACCTGCATCACCACCTTCTAAAATGTACTTAATTGAACTATCTATTATCAGGACTAAGAAATGTGCTCAGTGAGATGAAACAATCTACCAACTCAGCTTTTGGACTATGAAACGTCTTTAATTTTCAAAAGGACTGTGAAACTTCTAGGAAAGTTTCAGAGGAGGGAACTGATGGTGCTCAGGGCAAGTTACCCCAGGAGGCACCACTCTGGTATGCAGATTATTTCGAGCTGAAGACAATAAGGACTCAGAGAGCTCAGGAAGAATATTTGAGTTTCCCCTCCCAGACTACCTAAAGAATTTAAAACAAAAGATCTGTTTCAGGAAGGAGTTATTATCATGATGGCTGTAAAGATAATGTAGGATAGCGGTTACAAAAGGAAAGACACCAAGCCCCTTATATCAAAAACTTTATCTCTCCCTCCACATTATCTATAGATGACCCTGAGAGGAGTTGTCAGGCAAACATTTGCATTTCTATCTCCATGTGAGTTGCCTCTTGCCCTCTGAGGTCCCAGACCACTACCCATCCCCAACACGTTCCTCGCCTTTAACTGCAATACTTAAGCAGGCAGCTTAGACAGAGGGATGCGTTGCTCATTTCTGAGTTTCTCCCATGTATACATGTTACTAAACTTGTTATTATTTTCTCCTGCTAACTTGGCTTGTTAATTATTTGGCCAGCCATAAGAACCTTAAGGGAAAGGGCAGAGGGAGATTCTCCCTCTTCCCCCAACAACAAGATTATCTGATTCCCAGAAAAAGAAAACAGTACTATAATATTAAGGCTACAACTGTCAAAATGAAGCCAATATACACTCAAGTCAAGCTTTTGCTCAAAAGTTAATTGGCTCCTCTTTGAAACTTTATCATGTTTATTATGTAAGCATAATATAGAGCCTAGAATATAGAAAGTGCTTATTGGTAAGTTAACATTGTGATCATTTATTTTGTAAATGTTAGTATGAGAGATGTAATTCGTTTTCTAGTATATTCAGATTTTCAAGTTCTGCTAAACCTAAAGCCACATTACTGGCAAGTTGGGATACCTCTAGACATCTGAAAAATATGAATCCTAAACAGAAGCATATAAATTCTCTATTCATCAGGTTCTAAGTTCTAAAACATTCTAAGGTGTTGGAACAAATCAATGGCATTCCAAATTTACAGTAAGGCTACATGTGCCACACAGGATCCTACAGGAAGAGAAATCCAGATTTTAAATAGAGGAGATTATGCACAAAAACAAAGTACGTTTTCAAGTCTGAAAGGGGATTTCAAGAAAGAAGAGACTCTCAGAACATGTGGGAAGTGGTAAATAACTTATCAAGGGCTCTCTAAAGGAGAACATATTGTGGACAAAAGAGCTTCACACCAGAGAGCTAAAATGGCATCTCTGGAATCCTTACGATGAAATAGATGCTGAACTACTATTTTCTGAAACTTAAAATGCACCTTGGGCCGGCCCCGTGGCTTATCAGTTAAGTGCACACGCTCCGCTACCTGCGGCCCGGGTTCGGATCCCGGGCGCGCACCGACGCACGGCTTCTCCGAGCACGCTGAGGCCGCATCCCACATACAGCAACTAGAAGGATGTGCAACTATGACATACAACTATCTACTGGGGCTTTGGGGGAAAATAAAAGGAGGAGGATTGGCAGCGGATGTTAGCTCAGAGCTGGTCTTCCACAGCAAAATGAGGGGGATTAGCATGGATGTTAGCTCAGGGCTGATCGTCCTCACACAAAAAAATAAAAATAAAATGCATCTTATCCTCCAAACAAATACCACCTCCTGCCTTGCAGCTTACCTGGACATAGTGATGTGTTGGAATCGTTTTTCTAATTCATTGGTTCTTTTTTTTTTTGAAGATTTTATGTATTTATTTTTCCCCCCAAAGCCCCAGTAGATAGTTGTGTGTCGTAGCTGCACATCCTTCTAGTTGCTGTATGTGGGACTTGGCCACAGCATGGCAGGAGAAGTGGTGCCTTGGTGCGCGCCCAGGAACCGAACCTGATCCACCAGCAGCAGAGCGTGCGCACTTAACCGCCAAGCCACGGGGCCGGCCCCTAATTCATTGGTTCTTAAACTTGATGGGCACCAGAAGCACCTGGAGGCCTTGTTGAAACCCAGATTGCCAGGCCCCACCCCAGACTTGCCAGTTCAGCAGGTCTGCAGCAGCACCTGACAATTTGCATTTCAGCCCAGTTCCCAGGTGATGCTGATGCTGCTGGTCCAAGGACTCCACTTTGAGAACCACAGCCTGATTTGCACCCTATATATGGTTACCAAATCCATTATGTTATCCTTTGGCTGCTACTTTTCCTTTATCACATCAGCACCTTAGCTCCGAATCTCCTCACCTAGCAATGGGAATACGTGGAGAGTTTAACAGCTGGTTCTCCTTTCCAGATCAGTTCTCCCTCTTCCTCTCAATACTACATTCTCTTGCCAGGTAACTGTTCCTTAAACATCAGTGCATCATAGATCTTCCTCGCTCAAAAACTCATGACTCTTATGCTGAACACAAGACATTTTAAATTCTCCACTTGGTTCACAATGTCTTTAATAGCCTTACTTTAATAGTAAAATGTGGACACCCTGTTCCATACCCTGCCTGCTATAAAGGAGTATGTGAGGATTACATAAGATACAGTCAGTTCTCTTTCTGCACAGTGTGACATTCTATAAGGTCATTGTGTACACTGAATCGGTGAATATGACCCACTGCTCCTACGGGAAATGCAGTGTTAGGTTTCTGTAAGCCTTAGTCACATTTTCTTCAACTCATCAGTACATTACCTTGTTCTCTGTGTGTTCTCTTTAAAGTCACCTTATTTAATATATATTGTTGATATATTAACATTGAACTCACACCAACAGCACTGTAACTCGTGTCTGATAGTAGCTTGTCGAACACACATACTTTCTCAGTAAAGGCACGTCACAGCCTCTTGCCCTGAGGAACACCAGGCAGCATTGCAGCACTACACATGGGGGACATATTAAATGGCAAGGTCACCAACATAATGCACAAAAAGATAAGAAATGAGGCACTAAATAGACTGCAAGAAGGACACTTGTTTACAATGTGGGCTGAAACAAGAGGGCAGAGCAGCACCTTGTTCCCCCTCAGCTGGGAACGTGCACGTCGAGTGAATCAAATTTCTCACCACTTTGTGCATATCTGCAAATGGACATGAAAGCCCTGAGAGTGTTCATTTGGGGGCTGCCAGTACATTTTAGCTAGTGGGCAAGTGTGCAAACACGGAATCCACAAATAATGAGGAGCAACTATGTTATGAAAGCATCTTTTCAAAACCAGAATATTGCTTATATATAAGAGCAATAATGATAACATAACAGCTAATATTTAAGTGCCTACTATGTGCCAGGAGCTCTTCTAAGTACTTTACATAAGTTAATGCATGTAAATCTCACTAAAACGCTACAAGACAGGAGTTTTCAGTAGCCCCTTTTGATAGATGAGGAAACTAAGGTTCAGAGAGTAAATATTTCCACAGGTTCTCCAGTTAAAAGTGGAATAACTGGGATTGATGCCCAGACAAACTAGTCCAAAGCCCACAGCCTCAACCACTATGGTAGGAATGTGAGCGAATTTTCTACCACTCCCTAAAAAGCCCCTTCTGATCCAGCCTGTGTGGTCTCACACATACTTATTCACTCATCAAACATTTTCTGAGTGCACCAAAGGTGTCAGGTACGGTGTTTAGATACTGGAGGGACAAATAGAGTATCGTCACAAATAATCCATAACCAACCAATAAATCAAAATTGGGGTGAGTTTATTATGAGCCAAGCTTTGAGGATCATATAGCCCAGGAGAGTCTTTTCACAAAGAAATGGAGCACTGCAAAGAAGTGGGGTGTATAGTGTGGTTATATACCATCAAAGAGCATGTACCACATGTGATTGCAATGTCCCTTTTACAATAGCCACGACATTGACCTGTTGGCACGTGGATTGATGGACACTATGGGTATCAGGTGTGCTGTCTCCATGGGCGTGGCTGTTGTCTCAAGTTTGGTGGTCACGGAATGATCACAGCAATCAAATCCTAGCCTATGGAGAAATGCTTATCCTTAAGGAAATGCTAATGTGGGGGAAGTTGCATTTACACCTTAAGGGCATTGCTTTTGTCTTTGGGACACGTTAATTGCTTAAAGCGGATATACAATGGATGAACAGAGGCTACAGGCCCCTTTTGGGGAAAAGAAAAAAAAAACAAGGTCAGGCCCAATTAGTTTTACACCAAATGGCTTCCTCATATGCTCCAATGTATCCTGTTGCTGGCCATTTATTCATCAAGAAGAAGGATCGTCTCAGATTTAAGGAGCTCACTGTCTATGAGACAAGAATAAAACAACAGTTATGGAAAAGGAAATAAGTACAGGGTCCCAGAGTGGGGACATCAAAATGGGTCTCTAGATGGAGACCTCTCAGGAAATGTCTCCAAGAGGAAGGAACATTTGATATGAGTTTAGATCAAGAAATAGGAATTAAGTTGATTAATAAAGGAGGTAGGAGTGCAGAAGAAACACATATAAAAAGACAGATATAAAGGATGCTAAAGCTTTCAGAAAATGGGGGTATTTTTAAGGCTGGAACAAAGCGAACATGTAGGACACAGTGGGTGATGAGGCTAAAGATGACGACAGCAAGAGAAAGCCTGCGTGTCCAGCTCAGGAGTCTGAATGTTCTCTCGGATGCTCTGAGCAGTCATTGAAGGAGTCTAAGCAGATATCAGATTTAAGCAAATTTGGATTCTAGAAGGTAACTCTGGAGGCATTGTGAAGGAAAGATTAGAAGAAATTAAGACTGAAGGAAAGGGACCTGTTGGAAGACTAGGCAGCGATCCAGATAAGATAGGTCTTGGCTGGCCCGGTGGCGCAAGCTGTTAAGCATGCGTGGTCCAATGCGGTGGCCCGGGCCTCGCCGGTTAGGATCTCGGGTGCGCACCAACGTAGCGCTTGGCAGGCCATTCTGTGGCAGCATCCCATACAAAGTGGAGGAAAGTGGGCATGGATGTTAGCCCAGGGCCAGTCTCCCTCAGCAAAAAAAGAGGAGGATTGGCAGATGTTAGCACAGGGCTGATCTCCTCACACACACAAAAAAGATAGGCCTTGGCTCAACCACGGAGTCTGCAGGTGGAGGAGGCCAGGAGGTGGGAAGCAGTGCTGGGTTCCTGCAGGAGGAAACTGAGCTGCCTCTCAGTCACGGGAAGACTGTGCCTGTCATGGCCTCCCCACTCCCATGCCCAAATGCCATGTTCCTTTCTGCTTCAGTACCTTTCCTCTCTTCTCCCATCTGAAATCCTCACTCTTTCTTCCCTCCACCTGCTCAAAAGTGGTCCCTTTGAGGACTTGATCTAGTCTACCTCTCCTAAGAAGCTGTCCTTAATTACAATTTCTCGATAACATTCTCATTTTTTTTAAGGTTCTGTAATACAACATACACTAAATACCTTGGCAGAATCAAATTATATCTTGCAAACAATTTCATGTATGTGGAGGAGCTTGGAACCGTATAATTCTTTATATTTCCTTCGATACCTACCACAAATACCTTGCACATAGAGGTCAATGGATGTCCAGTAAAGTTAAATAGAGTGGAAGCACACTTTATAAGCTAAAAACTTTTATGAGTTCAGTTATTCCTTTAGATCAGCTGCTTGAACCATTTGTTTTTCTCCACAGGTCAACAGTGTTGCCCAGCACAAATGAATTTTACACCTTCTCAAACTCAATAGAGCAAAGATGGAACTTCATTCCCCTTGCAAGTCTTACTGCCCCAGAGGAAAGCAACAACATGTGACGTCTAATTCTTTCTTCACATTCTCGTCTCAAATTGTAACTGTTTCCCAGTTGCTAATTGGTTTTCATTATTAAAACTGACAAAAAAGTTTCTCATAATTTCTTTCTTTCTTTTTTTTGTGTTATGAGAAAGATCAAACCTGAGCTAACTTACAATGCCAATCCTCCTCTTTTTGCCGAGGAAGATTGGTCCTGGGCTAACAATTGTGCCCATCTTCCTCCACATTATATGGGATGCCGCCACAACATGGCTCGACAAGCGGTGCATTGGTGTGCGCCCGGGATCCAAACCTCTGAACCCGGGGCTGCCGTAGCGGAGCGTGCTCACTTAACTGCTGCAGCACCGGGCTGGCCCCTCTCTTTATTTCTAAAGCTAAAATGTCTAAATCTTTCTCTGGGCTAGTTGGAGTTTCCATAAAATGAAAATGTACATTCCAGAAAAATCCTTAACTTTCCAGAATAATCTTGAATATGGTAAACACCTTGGCAAAAATGTCACTGATTTTCAATGTCAGTGCCTCCACAAGGGTATCCTTGCATTGTCTCCCCTCCCAACCACCTCTCACTTTGGCCCTCCCCAGGCTCATGGGGTCAAACTCTTTACTGAGCGCTAGGAATGATCAGAGTCTGAGGGAGACTTCAAGGATGATTAAGCCATGGTTTCTGACCCCAACCATCTCTCTCCATCTCTGCTTTAACCTCTATTTTTCTTACTCTGGTTTCTACTTTAGTTGTTTACTTGTCTTGTGAATTGTTGTTTTGTGGTTTATAATTATCATGTAAATTCATATTACTTGTTGCCTTAGAGTTTAGAAAGAACTTACATTAAACAATGTTTTTTCCCAGCCCTTTGATGTGTCTAACACCTTTCAACGAAATTCAAGTGGCTTCTTGTTTTTACGTCTCCATCATTATTTAGAATTATGTTCACCCCACACTTTTGAACTGACTAATGCTGCTTTATTCTTTAAACTATTCTATGACAATACTCACGTGAGGAATCCCTGAAGCACCATCAGCTAGGCATCCCCACATTCCTCACATCTGTTTCCTTGATTTGTTCCTAACTAAAGATGTTTCTGAAACTAATACTGAATTGTACCAAGTGGTCATTGCATAAAAAGCACTATCACAGATACCTTAAAGAGAAGAAATGGAAAAGAATATTCAATTCCTCAGATAAGTTTGCAATCCAATGAGGCATTGAGGGGACCAGGGGGCACTGATCAGAGCAGGAATCTAAGAGAAGAGTTTTAAGTCAATTTCAAATGAGGTTAAAACTGGAATGAGATAGTATTTTACCGGTTATCTGAAATCATAGGCATTTTTCTGACCTATGAAAATTTATTTGCATATAAACTGTACGTGTGGGGTAAGAGAGTGCTGATATTTTTTGATTTCTTTTTATTATTCACCACTTTGTAATAGATGTGGCTATTCACAATTAATAAATATCATAACGTGGAGAGACCCAATTGCCTCTTGTTATCAATTCTTACACAAAGCTAAAGTTTTAAAGATCAAACTTCATTCTAGTTACCTTGCAACTAGTCTATTTATATCAGAAAGATGCTGAGTTTTAGGAAAATACTTCAAAACACAAATTTTATATGTAATTTCAAAAGCAAAAAATGAGTTAAAAATTGGGTGGTAACCAGTTTTGCTGCTATATATTAAACTTTAACATGGGAGCAGACATTTTTAGAGAATATAATTGATATTTGCCTATTTGTATATTGTAGAATGTTAAAGGATTTACAGTTTTAATAGTATTTCAAATACCAGAGAATAAAAAACAGAACTGTTTCAGTTTTACGAAATAGCTTTTTAGACATAGCAGATTTTCAGAGCATATTACTTGAAAATAAAATAATCAGTTAGTGAGGTTTAAGCCATGTGGTTTTATTTTGAAATTGCTCATTCCATAGGAGCATCAGTAAAAGCCCTCCAGGAGTAGCTGATGCTCTTTCCTTCCGCCTGAGCACCGGCTGTATTTTCTTTAAGCCTCAGACTCTCGGGCAACACCATAGCCCTCAACTCTGTTTAGTTGAGAAAAGGCTTTATGAGTCATATGTTTTTTCTAGGGGTATGGAGCTCCCAGACTTATTAAGTACAGGGAGAGAGTAAGAGTCTGAACACATTCAATAAACTCCAATGTGCTCAGGTGAGAAGACAGGTGCCTGAACTCACATGTGAAGAAGAACTTAAGAGGATGCTTTCTGACTCTGGTTCGTGCCTCTGACTAAGCAGTCCTGGACATCCCCGTTACAGCCACGGAATAACACAGGCAGTCTTGATGGAGCAGAAGTCCTCCTATGTCCATCATTTGTGCAGAGCAAACTGGCTTAAGATCTCTCATTTCCTGCTGTAGTGGTAATTTACAGAGATACAGAACTGCCATCTAGTGACTAAGAGAGCAGCAAAGTGCTTTACATGAAAAGTGAAATTCTGAGTTTTATAAAACAGAACAGTGAAGCACTAAAGTTGGTAAAGTTGATACAATGTGGCACACGAAAGTTATAGTAAACCTGAAAAATGTGTAGGTGAACTAATCAGTTGCTCTCTATGCCTCTAAAACATGTCTTGACATCCTACTCATAAATAGTAGAGTTTAAATATAATAGAATAACTTTGGAAACAAACTTCTCATCTCATCTCATCCACTGCTGTTGGCAGGAGCCGGTATTAAATAACCAGATGGTGAGAACCCATGTTGAAGCACCATTTTTATCACAATGGAGAGAATATGAGGCATAACCCAACGGACTGATGTTCACATCTTCCCTCTTACCCTTGATCAGTTTTGTAAACATGGTTTTCTTTATCAGTTAAATATGAATTATAACAGTTACTTTAAAGGATTACTGTAAGAATTGCATAAGGGAATACAGTAAAGGAACTGGCGCACAGTAGATTGATAGTTAATTCTCCTGCCCTGTCTCTCTTCTAAGAAACATACAGAAATAATCTAAGAATAGAACCCATGTATAAAGTAAACTTATGACAAACAGTCAATGGCTCCTGAAGTAAGGGACATCATTGTTGAGTGCTTAACCTCAACTGCCTCCAAATACTGTTAACTCTCAATTAATTTTATGTGTTTTCTGTCTTCCAGACACTTCACTGGCTACAAGGAAAGGAGAAGTGTGAAATTGAAATTAATTTCACCCTTGAATGGCCTAGCTGTAACAACAGGTGTTTTAAATCACCTAGTTCTTCAGGTTTTCTGCTTATTACTATATATTTTAACATGGTTCACAGCCAGAGAAAATAAGAAAATCATTATAATTTTACACACGTGAATATATGTCTTGACTATTACAGCTGGACTCTTAATATATAGAGCAATGTTGTACATGTTTTGTGCTTGTTGATAGTACAGAATACTTGTCCAGGCTTTCTTTGGCATTATCATAAATAATGAAGATCTCAGTAATATAAGCCCAGGAGAAAAGGGTTTATAAAAATCTAACATACTATCCTAGTCATGCCTCAAAAAAAAAAAAGCTATAAAAATAATGAGAGGATATTTTGAAGGCACTATTTTTCTTAATTATTTCCAACTTTATTTCCCTTTACCTCTTTTTAATCTTTCTCCGTCTTATTCGCTATTGGCTAATCATCTCACAGTAATTAAATCACCCTCAGCTGAGTCCACCATGCCTCTTCAAGTGCCCCAGCCTAATGTCTGTCTCAGCTCTGACAAAAAGTAGCTGGGAAAACCTGTTTTGTGGCACTATTCTTAAGAATATCTTTACTCTTGGGCTGGCCCCGTGGCTTAGTGGTAAGTGTGCACACTCTGCTGCTGGCGGCCCGGGTTTGGATCCCAGGCATGCACTGACATGCCAGTTCTCTGGCCATGCTGACACCGCGTCCCAAATACAGCAACTAGAAGGATGTGCAACTATGACATACAACTATCTACTGGGGCTTTGCGGGGAAAATAAATAAATAAATAAAATTATTAAAAAAAAAGAACATCTTTACTCTTACAATAATAGCTATATGTTTGAAAGGCACCAGTGGATTACAAAATGAAGTACTTGACCAATGTTGTATCCTCATTTTCCCTCCAGGGAGAACACAACATTCGTGTGTAATGCAGGGCTGCTGCTTTATTGTTCTCTCCTTTCAAGACATTTTATTACTTGTAAAACATAATAGGATTAATGGTGATATATGAGTAACAATATAAACTTACAGACAGCAAAAAGATACTATTTCAGTGTCATCATTTTATGTACTGTAACAAACAGTAATATTTTCATAGTGTAATATCTTGATTGATCATAAATTTTTTCCTGGCTCATTTTTATGCTAATTCATTTATTAGATTACCAAATTTATACTTTTATGATCTTTATTTTCAATCAATATAATTGAAGGGACATCAGTTGTTCTTGGTAAGTGAAAGTTCAGAAAAAATTTTTGATAATGTATAAGTTTGAGAAGGATCTTTTTGTTTTTTAAAAGAGAAGTCAGGCCTGGCCCTGTGGCTTAGTGGTTAACTGCGCGCGTTCCGCTGCTGGAGGCCCGGGTTCGGATCCCGGGCACGCACCGACGCACCACTTCTCCGGCCATGCTGAGGCAGTGTCCCACATACATCAAGGATGTGCAGCTATGACATACAGCTATCTACTGGAGCTTTGGGGGAAAAATAAATAAATAAAATTATAAAAAATATAAAAGAGAAGTCATTTAATACTTAGAAAAGTTCTCAAAAATCATCAAACTCTTTAATTTTACAGAAAGGAATACTACGTTCCAGAGAGCCTAAGTACGTTGTCACACACTAACCAGAAACAGACCTGGGCCTAGAACTCAGGTCTGAGTCACCTGACTTCTACTGGACCACACTCAAGGGAGCACACCCTCTTCTTACTGGTAATTTCTAATACTAAGTTATTTTCAAAAGCACAGTTGAGAGAAATTGTAAATAAATAAAACATGATTTTATATAAAAAAGTAGCAATTGCGACCCACAATTTCTATTCCATATGAGTGTTTCCTTTCTTGTAGGTTTCTTGTTTTTAATACCAAGTCCATTTTGGTAACAAGAAAAAAGACATAATGTTTAGTTTCTTTAGTAACATACAAAAAGCTTCTGTGGAAATTAAAAAGACACTAACTAATGTCTCGTCTACTAAAGCAACTTAAGAATATTATTTGATTTTGGGAAAGCTCTGAGAGATTTTTTTAAAAATCATATCCACGTGACTATTAGTCCAGCCAGGCACATCTCCACATGACATCTCCTAGAGTGCCCAGTTTTCTGCTGGATCCAGCTATTGTCAGGCCCAATGCTCTGGCTGAGTAGAGAATGATGCCGCTTCTGAAAAGCATGTACTCAGTTCCACTTCAAGGCTGATTGATGGAGACACTAGGAAAGGAAAAGATGAAAATATTACCCTAATCAATGATGTAAAACACAAGCTATGAGCAACCGTTAAAAGAATTCTCTATGAAATTGATCAAATCTACTATCACTACACCGGGCTATTTCCTATCAGTAATTTGACACATAAACAAATAGAATAGTGTATTTAATGATATCAATTCTTTTAGTTGTGTGCTTTTCCTTTTAAAACTACATATGCTTATATGTGTTTGCTTTATTTTCAGGTGGTGTCACCGTGTCAAGGCCTCGCGGGCAGGTGGGGCTTTCACTGAGGACCCCCAAGGCCCCCCCTAGGCCCGCTGGCTGTGCACGTGCCCTTGGCCTCATGGGTTAAACCCAAGGCCGCAGGGCTTCCATAGCGAGCGGCCAGAGAAAGAAGGGCCCATGAGAGAGGTAGGCGAGGGGCGCGGGCTCTGCCAACTTCCTCTTCTCAGGTCCCTGAGAGAGAGAGACACAGAGAGAGAGAGAGAGAGTGAGAGAGCGAGAGAGATCCCTGACCTCTGCATTGCCGCCTCCACCGCTGGTGCCATGTCACACACCATCCCCCTTCCCCCAGCATCCCCATGCTACCCCTGGGAAGGCACCACCACTGGGAGGCCTGTTCCTGGTCACCTCCCTGTCGTCCCTTCAGGACCAGAGCCCAGTGCAGGGGAGTTGGTTCAGACAAACATTTACATGTCCCTCTCCATGAGAATTGTCTTCTCCAGTCTCACATCCCAAACCCCACCCCCAACATCCTCCTTTGTCTTATCTGAAGATAGTATTTAAGAGGAGCATCTCTGCCATTCTTTTGAGAGACTCCATTTCTCATGTGTCTCCCATGTATACATGTTATGAGCCCAATTTAATCAAGCATGGATTCTTTTACTTGCCTATTTGCATCAGGAACATAATTACTAGCTAGAGAATTAATTAGAGAATATTCATGGTGAATGAAAGATGTCATTTCTAATAACATAATGGAATTCCTTGAGGCTTTATTCTGGGGATATGTGTAGGATTAAGTCAGGACACACTGTGAGAGTGATAGATAAGTTCTATATATTTTTCTTCTTCAAGACCATGAATTTCAGCCACAGTTCATACCCATCTACTTTGCAACAATGAAAAACAAACAATGACCTTGAATATTTTGCCCTCAGATTCATTAGTCTTTAAAGTATTAATTGAACAATTTAAATCTAGATGAGTGAAAGACTATGGAGACTTCTAGAATGTCACGTTAGGTCCTTTAGAAGTGAAGAATTGTTTTTATAAAACATTTCTATTCCTTCTTATACCTTGACAATAATGTTACTCTGAATCTGTTTTAAAGAGGATAATGGCAGATTTACTTTAATTTGCACCCTTTTTTAAGTACATTTACCTAATATTTCTCAGTCTCTTGAAAACTTTTATCTTTAGCTCAACATTCATTTAAATCACCAGACCTATTTGATGAAGCCGACATGAACATTTACTCGAAAACTCCTCAGAAAATTACTAATTTAACCTGTACTCTGGACGATCCATTGTAAAACGCAAACTGGATTTGCCAGGCCCCTCAAAACGGCTCATAACTCTGTTTGTACATTTATCTGGGCAGATACTATCTGAAGGTAATTGTTCTTCCCAAATGCTTTCTTTAATTCAATCAGCAATACTTCCAAAGTCTTAATGAAAATGTGGCCAATTTTGTGAAATCCAAGTGACTTTTTTGTTTTTGCATGCCAATGAGATTAAGAAAATAAGTGTTTTAATTATTGTTATTGATTTTAAAAATCAGAGACGAAGAAAACAAACTTCTTTGTCCAAAGACATTTCTGCAAATGAAATCGTCTGAAAAACTGACAGCTAGCCCCCTGTTTTAACCACTAAACCATAAGAAATGTAATACCGTGGGCAAACACTTGAGAGTTGTCACCTGCAGGAGTCCCCAGCACTGTTGCCCCATCAGGGCCATGGATCAGGGGAAGGAGCCAGTGGAGGGGAGTCAGCTGGGCCCTCAGCATCCTTCCTTCCTTGGTCAGAACCCGGTCCCAGCTGCTCCCTGTATCATCTTCTGGGGAAGCAGAGAATTCTTCTGGAGACACAACACATTGGGTGTTAAGGATGTCATTGTTCTTTTATAAACAGATGTTAGATCGTGTAACGGGCTTCTCAGCACAGGAGAAGCCACCTCAAGGGAAGGCAGAACTTCTCCAGGAGCTGAAGGTCATCCAGGGAGAGCAGAGTCAAGGGCTGCACAGCGTCAGCCGGCTCCTGCTCTCCATCTCATGGACACCTCGGTCCCCAATCCCCGACACCCCTCCCAGTGCCCCCCCCAAGGGTTCCCATTGTATCCTCAGAGTCCCGAGCAAGCGCAGGACCGGTGCTCAGAGTGGCAGAGGGGCCGCCGAGCTGGAGAGCCCCGGGGCGCAAGCACTGGGGGCGGAGTCCCTGATGCGGAAGTGGCGGCCACTGGAGTTTGTGTGGGGGGCTCAGGCAGTTTCTGGATCCTTCCTCCAGGATTTTCAGCGCGGGGAGCTCTCCTTTCTGCAGTGTGGAGGAGCGCTGGGCAGGAGCGGCGCTGAGGTAGGCGGTGGGCAGCGGGCTCGGCGTGGAGATCGCCGCCGCGTATGGCGGGAGCGCGGCGTCCGGGGCGGCGGATGGGACCGGGGGCCGGGGCTGCTGGCGGGCTGCTCCAGGCGGGGGAGCCCAACCTCTGTCCCTTGGAGGAGCAGAAGAGCGCCGCTTGGCCAGCCTGTCCCTGTGCCTTGGCGGGGCCCCACCTCAGCGGGGTCACACCCATCCGTGGTGCAGGGGGCGGCAGGGAGTCGCCTGCCCTGTGCGCCCGCCCTTGAGTTCGCGCCCCCCGGGACCCCGTCTAGGCCAGGTCGCGACATCTTTGGGTGAACGCTTTCCTTCGGAAGAGGGCCTGTGGTCAGCGCTCCTCTGCCTGACTCCGCTCAGGCTATTGGGCTCCTCATTGCCTTCATTAAACAAATGAACGGTTTCTACATCCTTGGGACCACCTTTATTGAAAAGCCTGATCGCATTCATGGTTTCTGATAATTGACTCTATATTTGCAAGGTGAACTTTGAAGCCTGTGAATTGTTGTAAACTGCATTTAATGAAAGGAGCTTTAAACAATCTTTGGTGCAAATTGTGTAGCTTCCTAATACTAACTCACCTTCTGTTAACATAGACTGATGACTGATCAATTGATGATTGACATAATGTGTATGGAATTTTGGTTTCAGTTGAAAAGATTTTCTTGGCAGTCGGTGCTAAAATTAAAATCGGATAAAGAGGAGGATTTTGGAAGCTGTATGTAGTGTCTGTTTTGTCTCCGTACTCATTTAGAATTGTAAGAATTTAGATTTGGAAAGCCCATAGAACAAGAAGTTTGAAATTTTGATTTGACTGACAAGGGGAAAGGTCAAAAGGTCAAATACGGTAAGATGTCATTTATATAATATTCTAGAAAAGATAAACCATAGGGAAAGACAACAGATCGTTAGTTGTCATTAGTTTTCATATTTAGTTAATCATTTAGTTCAATAGTTTAATCATTAGTTTTAATATTTCTTATTAAAAAATACATTTTAATGATAGCATCCTAATTATGCTTTTGGGTGATACCAGAAGTTGATAACCTATTAAATTCTGCAGTAGGAAGAAATGACATGTTGGTTATTGGCGTCTTTGAAGTGTAAGTATTGGCGGTAATGAAACTTTTAAATGAGCTTTTTTGGATTCTGAACTACTGATTTTTTTACTAGATCCTGTTGGACGTGGCATGTTACAAGTTTCAAAAGGCTCTTTAAATTATTGTAGCAGGCTGAAGCTATTAAATTATAATGTAAGCTCTTTATAGATGAAACAGGCAAAAATACAAAAAGCCATTCATCAATTTATTTTTGTTAAAAAATCAAGTGAATCTTACCATACACATGAATGACTTTTGGCTAGACAGACCTGAACTTGACAAGATGGACTCATTGGTATGGGGAACTTCTTTTGGAATGTTAAAATGGGAGAGGATATATAAATTTTACCTGAGGGTGACCCAAGTCGATATGGCAAGTTTAGTTGCTTTTACACTCTTTCTGAGTTATGATCTTGATTAAAAACCTGGTCATAGACATTCCAAGACATTTGGACCATTTTATGTATCAATATAATAAGATGTTTTATTTCTCTGATACTTTCTGATTTCAGGGTGTCTGGGAAAAACAGTTTCTCAACATAGGTACTTTGGAATATAATTTTTGATTGTTGACTTATTGAATCATAGAATTGTTGAGTTGGAAATAATTTTAGTGGTTTAGAGCCTAACCTCTTCAATTTCCAGGAAATGGAACGTGAGGTTTCTTGAGTTAAGTCGTCCACAGTCAGACTGCTACTTTAGTGGCAGAGTTGGAACTAAATGCTCAGATGCTTGTCTCCAGATTCCTAGTACAGTGCTCTCTGTGCTGCGTACTATTAAGTAGACAAATCAATGAGTTACCTTCTCATATCATATACATAGCCAGCAGGGTCGATTATTTCCCATATGCATTTCTTTCCTTTCTTTTTTAAGTAACTACTAACCACAATTAATTTATTCCCCTGCCATGTTTAATGACCATCCTTGTGTGTGTCTCCTCGAGCACACGTGTGAACTCCCTAGAATGGACACCTGCCTGTGATTGGATTGTTGGGCCAGAGGCTGATGTGCATCAGCCTCTTGATGAGCTGCAGCCAAATCATCCTCTGAAGTTTTAACAATTTCCATTCCCTCCAACAGTGTTTGAGTCATCCTTGCCCTGGGAATGGTCAGATTGGCATTGTCAGATTTTTAAATTTTTGCCAATCTGATGGGTGAGGAATGAAGTATTTGTTTTCCTCTTTTGACAAACGCATGGAGCTGTGCAACTACCAAAATTGAGATACAGAACAGTTCCAGCACCCAGAACTCCCTTGAGCTGCTCTTTTCTAGTCAACTCTTCCCCCAACCTTAACCCCTGGTGGTTAATGATCTGTTGTCTTTCTCTATGGTTTGTCTTTTCTGGAATATCATATAAATGGAATCCTACAGTATTTGGCCTTTTGAGTCTGGTTTCTTTCATTTAGCATGATACATTTATTTGAGTGTTCATCCATGTTGTTGACTGTATCAGCAGTTCCTTCTGTTTTATTGCTGAATGTAGTATCCATTGTATGAATTTACCACAGTTTATCCATCCACCAGTTGAAGGACATTTGAGTTATTTTCAGTTTTGTCTTTTTTGACTATGAATAAAGCTGCTATAAATCTTTATGATTTGAGAAGGCAAACAAGTTTTTGCATGAACATGTCTTCTTCTCCTGGGTAAGCACATAGAAGTGGAATTGCTGGGTCATATGGTATGTGCATGTTTAACTTTATTTTAAAAACTCTTTGTGGTAGCAAAGTCATGGCCCACAAAGATGTCCTAATCCCTGAACCTGGGAATACATTGGTTTACTTGGCAAAGGTGAATTAAATTTGCAGACAGAATTAAGGTTACTGATCAACTGACTTTAAAATAGGGAGAGGATCCTGGATTATCCAGGTGGGCCCAGTGCATCACAAAGGCCCTTAAAAGGGAAAGAGAAGCAGTAGAGTAGAAAAAGATCCAAGGGAAGCAGGGCCAGAGAGATGCCGAGTTCTTGGTTTTGAGGGTGGAGGAGGGGGGCATAGGCTAAGGAATGTGGTGGTCTCTAGAAGCTTGAAAAGGCTAGGAAATGGATTAAGCTTTAAAGTCCCCCCAAAAGAACCTAGCTCTGCCAACACCTTGATTATAGCCCAAAGAGACCCGTGTCAGACTGCTAACCTACAGTACTGTAAAACAATAAATCTGAGTTGATTTAAGCCATGAAATTTGTGCTAATTTGTTACAGCAGCATAATAAACTCCACTTTAAAACTGTTTTCCAAAGAGGCTGAACCACTTTGTGTTCCCACCAGCAATGTAAGGGTGTTCCAGTTACTTTCCATCCTCATTAACACTTGGTATGCTCAACCTCTTTAATTCTAGTCATTCCAGTATGTACATAGCAGGATCTCAATGTGGTTTTTATGTGCCTTTTTCTCATGATTAACGACCTTGAGCATCTTTTCATGTGCTTATTTGCCATCTGCGTATCTTCTTTGGTGAAGTGTCCAAATCTGTGACCATTTTAAACTTGAATTTTCTTATTGTCGAGTTTTGAGAGTTCTTTATAGTCCTGTCAGATATGTGATTTGCAAAGGTCTTCTCCCAGTCTGTGGTTTGCCTTCTCCAGCCTCCCACGAGTGTCTTTGTAACGTCCGTGTAACATAACTCGAGAGGTTTCACATGACCTTATCTTCCTTCATTGGGAAACAGAGTGAAGTTGGAGCACTTGAGTCCAATCAGACCTTGATCAGAGTTGGGTCTGGGTCTCAGTTTTAGTAAACCCAGGCCTTCCACTTTCCCCCTGTTCCTGTTTGCGGTGCTCCCCTCCCCCGCACAGGGGTCTGGTCCTAAGTCTGGTAGATCTGTCTCCTCAGGTTTGGGAGCCCACAGAAAACTTAGCTACGCCCGTCAGACATCTCAGCGTAGCTCTCCAGCCTCCTACCTTACATTGTTCACAATATGGCAAATTCCCAAAAGGTCACACTAGCAGTATGTTTGACTTAGGCCACTTCCACCACTTCTGGAGGTTTCGCTTTGCTTTGTGGAAGCTTTTGGCCTATTTCCCCAGATTCCTGTGTGGCACCAAAACTTAACACAGGTGCTGTGAGGAAGAGCAGTTGTGTGTCTGAGAGCCTTCAGGTTTCCTCTGCCACACCAAACTAGAAGTTTGGCTAGTTTCTCTTTTCCCTAGCCGAGGCTCTGACTGAGCAAGCCAGAGTCTCGGCAAGCACCTAGAATCAGAAAATGCCTGCAGGGGAAAGAAAGATAAAAATCCCTGCTCACATAAAAGAGTTTTCTTCTTTCTGGAATTTTAGTTGGTTGGTTCTGAAGTTCTCTGATGCTCTAAAAATATATTTATAATTTATCTGGCTTTGTCCAGTTTTGCAGCAAGAGTGTTTTCCTGTCCTAGTCTCCTCTAAACCAGAAGTTCCCTTGTCATTAGTTTTTAACTCCATCAGTTATACCCTGCCAATATTATTATTGTTTGGTAAAGTCATGCTTTCAATGATTTATTCAGACGTTTACCCTTTTTTATCCTCACGATCCATTTTTACATCTTAGCATTTCTTCTTCTATCAATTTCTTCTTAAAGTACATTCTTTTTCACTTTTTAAATTTTTTCTTTGAGGAAGATTAGCCCTGGGCTAACATCTTTTCCTATCTTCTGCTATTTTGCATGTGGGTCACCACCACGGCATGGCTGATGAGTGCTGTAGGTCCACACCTGAGATCCAAACCCATGAACCCAGGCAACCAAAGTGGTGCGTGGTGAACTTAAACCAATACACCAGGTGGCTGGCTCCCTTAAAGTACATTCCTTCGATGTTCCTTAATGAGCATTTGTTGGTGGTAATACTCTTAGTAAATGTTTGCATAAAAATATCTTTAATTCACCCCAGTTCTTGAGATATGGTTTGATTGGGTATACACTGAAAGTGATCGTCTCTCTGTACCCTGAAGAATTAATCCAACTCTCTCTTGCCTTCCGTTGTTAAGACACGTATCATGGGTCTAAATGTAAGTCTCCATAAGTGTTCTGTCCCTCTGCGGGGCTTTGAATATCTTCTTTTGTATTTGGTGTTCTTTGGTTTCCCTGGATGGATCTGACTCTAGATTTATTTTTTTAATTCTGCTTGAGATGTATTCAGCTGCCTGAAGCTAGAGTAGAAGAATTTTATCAATTCTGGAAATTTCTGTTATTATGTCTGAATATTCCTTTAAATCATATATATATTTATATTTTTTAATTCAAATATATATGCACATACTTATTTATACACATTCAATATATATTCATTAAATATATATTTATATTATTTAACTCAATGTATTATATTATTCAATATAATGATTTATGTTATTCAAAAAATACATATATTATTCATATATATAGTTTCCTTTACTTGACCAAACTCAAGCCAGGCTCCTTTGAGCCCTCTTCTTCACTAGGCCTTGATCTTGGCCTATAATAACTACAGCCTCTCAGCACAAATGGTTTCACCCCACACACACACATTAAAGAATTAAACACTGACATAGTTTCTAACAGCTCAAATCCACATCCCTACGATGACCCCTGCCCCCTTATAGTGCCTGCCTGAGAAAGCTCAAGGCAGCCAAAAGAATTGACTGTTTGTTCTGGCCAACACTCGATCATTGGCCCCTGACATCCCTTTCTTAGAGCATTTACCCAAAAGTGCTTACAACTGTGAATCTTTCCTCTGTCTTTTTGAGTTGTGTATGTGTCTCCTATAACTGCATTTCTCAAGGTTCTGAGAGCCATTCCTTGAGAGGAGGACAGGGTGTCTGTCTCCCAGACTCTGTGAGAGGAGAGAAGTTAAACTTTGATCATTTCCAACTAGCAGACACAACTGGCCAGATCACACTGCACTGACCAACACTCTGTAGCTGTTCCCTCCCTGACTCTACTGAGCCCCTGCTCACCCCTCTGCCTGCTCCCTCATTCTCCCTTTCAAATGCCCCGTCACCTCTGTACAAATCAAATTGAATTCAGCCCTGTTCCCTCTTCCCTACTGCAGTGGTATATTACTGATTAAAATCTGTTTTGATCTTTTTAACTAGATTCTGGCTTTGTGTATACTCTACATTTAACACACATCCTGATAATCTCATGCATATGCATATATATGCATATACCAACACAACCATGGGCCCTCCAGGACCAGTTCAGCTGACCCCATCTTATCAACAGAGTAGTTCCGCATTTTCTTTCAGGAACTGACACCCCTCGTCCAGTTCAGGCCAGTTGAGACCACCAACCCATCAACCGGGCCTGCGCAAATGCTTGATAAGTGACCTTTTTGACATCGAGCTAAAAGCTCCATCCTCAGATCATGGTAACACTGCCAATTTGTGAACACACATCTGATGAAGAGCCATGAAGCTTGACTTTGCTTGCGCAGATCATCAATTACCTCACTTCTCCTTACTTCCAATCATCTACCTCCACACATCAGACCACCCTACCCTTCATCCCATAAATTGTAACCCAAGCCCTGGATCAGGGAGACAGATCTGAGACAGACACGTGCCCCATCTCCTTGCAGATCAATCTCACAAAATAAAGCTACAATTCTTTCCCCAAAAGCTAATGCCAGAATAATTACCTTTTTTAATGTAGATTGGGCAAGAGAACCTCAATATTGTGCGGTAACATCAATACATATATATATACTTAATGGATGTTTTATCTTCTTTTTCTTTTTCTTTGCTGAGGAGGATTCACCCTGAGCTAATATCTGTTGCCAATCTTCTTCTTTTTCAAAGGAAGATTCGCCCTGAGCTAACCTCTGTGCCAACCTTCCTCTATTTTGTATGTGGGTTGCCACCACAGCCTGGACCACTGATGAGTGGTGTAGGTCCATGCCCAGGAACTGAACCTGGGCCGTTGAAGTGGAGTTCTCTGAATTTAACCACTAGGCCATGGGTCTGGCCCATCTCTAACTGTTTTGAAGATGTTACTAGAGATGTAATTGAAGTTTCACTATGATCTCTGGATTTCCTTGCTGCTCCTTTAGTCCCTCACTTCAGTGTATGTGTTTCTTGCTCCATCTTTCATGCTAGAGGAATTCCTCAAATATCTAGTGGTCCTTGGCTACCCATTCGTATTTCTGTGATGAGGAGGAAACAGCTGAGTATGATCTCTGTGGGCCTGATGGGGCCTGTGTCTGTCTGGACTCAGTGTTTCTTCAGGGGTGTAGAGTGTTGACATAAACAAGCAAACAATGTTGGTACCCACACTGATCTCTAACAACATACTTATTCCACACATTCCCACAATGACAGACATCCTCTGAACACTTGGAAATGCTGACAACACACACACACACACACACACACACACACACACACACACACTATTTGCAAATGACCAGCAGCATTCAGCCTGTAAACTGCACCTGATAATGCACACTGATAATCAGAACATACACACAAACTCACACACATACAGACCACTCACTGTCTCAGAGCCCACAGTGACTTGAACTCTAAACACACACAGACATCAACAAAACACACATTCACATAGATGCCATAATAGCCATGCACCCTGTGACCATACAGAATTGCTGAACACACACACATCCACACAACAAGGAACGTGGCCATGCACGTGTGGGCTTGATCAGGGGTTTTTTCACACCTCAGCATCAACATGGACACCCCGGGGCGAGAGGGAGAGGCAGAGGGAACAGGGAGAACATGGGGGGAGCAGACAGGAGGCACTTGCATAAAGCAAATATGATACCTGCAAAGCTGGTTGCTAAATGACATATGACTCAAGGGTATGAGGAGCCAAGAGGGTCTGAAATGGTACAAAGGAGGTGACTGATACAAACCCATCACAAGATATTGAAATGTAAGGGACAGTGATATTTTAAAAGGCACTGAGGAGAGTTCATCAAAGCTTAGGTATAATTCCAGACAATGAGTGACATGGAATTCTGGCCAAAGAACAGCCATTATTGCTGTTAAAATTCCTATTTAAATGTTTCTTATAAAATTATACTCATTGAAAAATGACAAATATTCATTGGTTTAAAACATTTAAAACATTTCAGGATAAAATTACTGCAGGTTCCACTTTTATTGAGTAGCTTTCCTTGGGCAGCTATAAAAGCTGGATAAAGCACACAGAACAGCTGCTTGAAGGGTCAGAGAACATGCCGTGCAGGCAGGACTTGGGGGTCTATAATCTCTGAGATGAGGGAAGCACAAGATTGTGAGCACCAGCTCCATGCAGCTTCTCCCCTAAGGCATTTGCTATTTCAACAGTGAGAGAAGAGAGTCTGAGTAGAAAGAGGAGGAAAAATGAAATGAAATTTGGTTCCAGCAAAGTCCAGTAACTTCTGCTTCCAGTCAGATGTGGTAAAGGCAGAGCAACAATTAAACATTGATTTAATAAATACAGTGTGTTTGAAAACACCAAAGGGATGTGGAAGAAACAGGACTAGATGAAATAAAATTTCAAAAAGTTAAGAGCCTTTTTAGGTGAGATTGCCCGACATACCCTCACCCGGGGGAATTTGCGTAATCTGGACTGTGGTAATCAGACTTGTGTTAGCAGAAGACAATAGTAAGTATAATCTGTCATATTGATCTATGTTAGCTTTTTAATATCACAAGTTTTGTTTCCCTGTTAAATTTTATTGCCTCCACTAGAAGACTCTGTGAAGGGAAGGACATTGTATCATTTGCCACGTGATCTCCAGAACATTCTTCAGTTGGGGCTGCATGACTACTATAGATATTTGTTAATTGTTGGTTTCATGAATGCTATGGACTGAATGTCTATGTAACCCAATTTCATACGTTAAAATCCTAACCCCTGACGCGATGGTATTTGAAAGTGGAGCCTTTGGGAGTTAATTAGGTTAGGTGAGGCCATGAGTGTGAAGCCCCCATGATGGGATTAGTGCCCTTATAAGGAGATGGAGGGCCAGAACTCTCTCTGCCAGATGAGGGTAGAGCAACAAGCTGTCCTTCTGCAAAACAGGAAGACAGGTCTCACCAAAAACAAATCAGCTGGAACCTAGATCTTGAACATCCCAGTCTTGAGAACTCTAAGGAATGCATTTCTGTTGTTAAAAGTGCCCAGTCTAGGGACAGCCCAGTTGCGCAGTGGCTAAGTGTGTGTGCTCCACTTCGGCGGCCTGAGGGTTTGCAGGATCGGATCCCGGGTGCACACTGACACACCGCTTGTCAAGCCGTGCTGTGGCAGCGTCCCATATAAAAAGTAGAGGAAGATGGGCACAGATGTTAACCCAGGGCCAATCTTCCTCAGCAAAGATGAGGAGGATTGGCATCAGATCTTAGCTCAGGGCTGATCTTCCTCACACACACACACACAAAAACCCAAAAGTGCCCAGTCTAGGGGCCTGCCCCACCACCTAGTGGTTAAGTTTAGTGAGCTCCTCTCTGGTAGTCTGGGTTCGGTTCCTGGACACAGACCTACGCCACTCATCAGCAGCCATGCTGTGGGGGTGACCCACATACAAAATAGAGGAAGACTGGCATGGATGTTAGCTCATGATGACTCTTCCTCAGCAAAAATATAAATAAAGAACCCAGTCTATGGTATTTTTGTTACAGCATCCCATACTGACTAGGACACTGAGTGTGTGAATAACTTCATCTAGATCCATGATCCTTCTTCCACGTGACACATTATTGCCAATGATTCCTAATTTGGTGTGAGTCAAATGTCCCTTAAGGATCATAAAGACGTTAGGGACCTTCTCCGTAGTTATGTACATATTGATACGCATGAAAACGTTGCATCAAGTGCTTTATCGACGCCTTAGTCTCACACCTCATCCCATTAGCCTTCAACGAACCTCAGTGTTACAGCCAGTGCTTTGGGAAATAGAGGAAAGTCCCTGGACGGAAGAGGGACTGGTGTCCATCGTGCAGCTCCTGTCCTCTGCCCAGCCAGCTCCAGCGCAGGGTCAATTTATAAGATGGGCTTTCCTCCAGGCAGCTCTGTCTTTCTCCCAGCCTGTTCTCATATAGGATGATCTCACCAAGAGCAATGAGTGGAAATTGGAAGGGAAGAGCTACAGAAGGCATCTGCCAGGGGAAATTCTTTGTGGTTACATGATCTAGAATATGGACACCCGGCTGCTCTAAAGGGTCCTGAAAATGGAACCCTTCCCATGTCTGCAATATCCCTCTATGTCCTCTTTCCCCACCATCTCTCTGTTCTTGGTGGCAAAATTCCCTTGGCAACGACAATATAAAAATGCAAATAGGGAATGGTCCATTTCCAGTCTCAGAATTCTGTGAAATTTTACTGCCTATCCCCAGTCTCCCAGGACTAAGGCCCTTTTTACTCTTTTAAGATTAGATCACATTTTAATCTCCTTGAATCAGAGTTTTCTCTCATCCTTGTTATGTATATACATTTTCTAACACAGAATATTGAAAACATTATTTTTGGCCCTACAATTTCCAGATTAATTCATAGCTATTTTCTGATGGATGCATGCCTTTTTAATTATGTTTATAACTCCATTAACTATAGAAATTGACTACATGCTGAGTAGTAATGTACTAATACAGGAAAATGGCCCATTTTTATTCATCATAAAGTTTCATGTTTTCATCAAGACAAATACACGAATACTTAATTATTCAGCAAAAACTCTTACTGTGTATATGTAAGCAATAATAAATCTATTGGAGTTGGTTTACCTTGTCGATTATTCCTTGTTTCTGAATTGTCCCTTCAGCATTTCCATGAACATTTTAGAATCCTGCATCCTTATCCTACCATTTTAAATACTAGGTCATTGACAAAAGTCCACATGAAGAAATACGGAATAGATAGAAAATGACTGGCTTACTCTGGTCCTAACTCAGATCACGTAGGGCTTGAATCGTTGAACAAATGAGCCATTAACGGCGGCTACACCACTGGGATTTCCTGATCTAACATCGGTTATACAGCCTATTGTGGATATGGACTCTAGAATAGGATTGTGCTGTTATCCTCAGGGTAACTTGTTCTGCTGATCAATATTTTGGATCAATAAGTGATAAAATATTTTGACTAGCTGGTCTAGATTTTAATCACTCGGTGGTTATTTTCTTCCCTGAGGTCACCCCAACCAAAATTCTTAGTCCATTTAAGTTTTGTTATCCCTTGATTTGGCTTACCTTTGTTTTTTTTTAATTAATTGAAGCTCCATAGGGTCTTCTCGCCTTATTTTGTCATTCCCACCTCTTCAGGGAAAGGTCCATTTCACTGTTTAAATGTAAGAGAGAGTAAAACCCTCGAGTGGCCCTTCATACAAGTTCTCATTTAGACAACAAATGATGATGTTGCCTTTGCAAGGTCTGGTCACCGCGGCTTTTACACCGTGTCACTGAGCAAGCAGTGCCTGTAACACCAGAAATGCCAGAGGAGATGCTTTTTCTAAACAGGTGTGGGCTGTGTTTGCCGATTTTCTTTTAATTTTTAAAGCTTTCCTTGAATGCCTACCTGTGTTGGGTTAACAATTAATATAATAAATAATTATTGGGTTGAATTTATTTTATTGTTAACTTTTGGTGATTATGTGTTCTGATATCAGATTATGCAAGGAGAAACAACTCTTATTCCTCATAGTAACAGTACTACTTCTATGAATTAATAGATTAATGCAGTATTAGATTAGGAGTTAGTTTCTGTGACTGAAATTAAGTATACTGTCGAACCCGAAAGCTTTCTTAATTGGTGGCTGAATTTAGGCCAACGAGGGTATTGTTTGTACTCCCTCTCTAAGGAAGGTTGTATCCTGTATCTAAAAGGCTGTACCTCTTTAGGGCTGGGTCTGGAGGAGGCAGGAGGCTGGACAAGTGTGGAGCTGGCTCTGGCCCAGAGGGATGAGCAAGAGACACAGGGCACCTGCTGCCACACACAGCCGCAGCAGACATCACTCATCAGTCACGACATGCTTGGCTGCAGAGCCAAGAGAGCCCCCAGTCCAACAAGGTGCACTCCGAAGCCACTCCCGGGCAGAGCAGGGGACTGTGATGAACCCATTTGCAGTCCCTGCTCCCCTAAGACGTGCTGCAGGCCTCCTCTCCCCACTTACCTCAGCAGCTCCTCACTGTCCTCGGGACTCAGGCCTTCAAGGCCCGCCAGCAGGCTGCTCCAGCACTTCTCCTTCCTTATCATCGTCTCCCCTCTCTGCTCCCACTCTAGTTCCAGGGCAAGTTACTTGTGGCTCCTGAGTGCTGCTCCTTGGCCTGGAAGGCCCTTCCTTCACCCCATCCACCCTGTGCACTCCTACTTACGCTTCAAGACTCGACTCCAGTGATGCCTCCTCAGGAAGCCCTCCCTGATGCTCCATCTTCCCAGGCATGCTCTGGGCCACCACTCTGCCTCCTGCCCACGTCCATCACTGCCGGGAACCTTGCTGGGCCCTTGTCTGGTCTCCACGTCCAGCCTAGCCCCTAAGGGGGGGAGGAAATGCTTAGGCTCAGGCAGTGGAGCAGACTCCTGGACCGTGGTGACACTCTCCACCCAAGGAGAGGTCATTCATTGACCCACTTCCAGCTTGGGCCCAATGCAGCTCAGGGGGAGCCAGGACACAGGGAGGCTGGCTCTGGGCTCCACAGGTCACAGGGTCAGCCTAGAGAAAGGGCACAAGGGGCCACACAAAGGGCCTCAGGACAGAACTCCAAGTCAACAATACCCTTGCCAAGGGCAGCAGGGGCCAAAGGCAGCTGCACAGGCCGCAGGAGGTTCTGGTGAGCTTTTCATCTGCTCAGAGAGGCCCAGGGCTGGATAGAAGGAACTCAGGAGGCCCGTCTGAGGTGGAGGCCACCTCGGGGGCATGTAAGCAGAAGCTGAGCTTCCCACAGTAAGTGGAATCTGAAGAGGTGACCCTCAGACCCCTGGCAGCTCTAACGTCTCCGAGTTGGAAGTCAGTCCCCTCAGTCACAGCCTCTAGCTGCCCCCTCATAGGGCTGTGCCTCTCAAACACAGCTCCCAAGGTGAGTGGAGGCTGAAGGTGAATCAAACTTCCTACCCGTGAGAACCTCTGTGATCCCGGCCTCCCACAAGGGGCCAAGGATGATGAGCAAGGGACAGAGGGACTGACCCACATGACTTCCCCACGGATTCTGAACATGCTTGTGATTCACGGGGCCAATTAGTATCTGTCCTCATCTCCACTCCTCTCTCCCCAAAAGGACATGTCAGTGTTTACTATGACATCCACAGACACATCAAGGGCATCTGGGAAGAGTCATGTGTACATCTGGAGAGAAAGGAACTGTGAAAACCAGTAATATCTGCATCCATGTGTGCAGATACTGACATCCACATACAGCTGTCACATTCCTCCAGCAGCCCTGGAATACTCCGCAATCACGCTGACAGGTTTTGGCACATGGGAGCCAAACCAACTGGTGCTGTCCCCGAATGCCACCACTGCTGGGGCCTACCTTGAGATTGGGGAGAGCCTGGGTGCCATGCCCCATCTCACAAAATTCTGGCTGTTGTCCAGGAGGGTCTCACAGCCTTTGAGGATCATGCACTCCATGGCTATGTTTTCCTGGATGCTCTCTGTCTCATTTACTTCATTGTTCATTATCCTGTGGGGACAGAAAATAAGCCAGAGACAGGCTGTCCCCACCTCTCAGGGAGAAGGGAATGCCGGGCCTCTGGCCAGACGTAGGAAGAAGGCCTGGCACCCAGGATGCTCAGGTGGAGCCTGTGGTCATGAAGGGGGAGAGAGCATGCATATTGAATACCTGCTGTGCTGGGCACTCTATGGGCATGATCTCACATCATCCTTCTGACAGCCCAAGGAGACAGGCTTCAGGAAAGGGGATCAGGGTCTTGGGACAAAGGGCTTGGCACTCATGTGCCTTCCTCACTCCTGCCCGACCGGGAACTGGGCAACCCACAGTGACGAGGAGCCTAGCAGGAGACCCAGGTATCATCCTTGGGGAAGTGTGCAGGATTTGGCTCCTTGGGGCATGAGAAGACTGGGGTCCCCACCCCACAATGGTTTTTGTTAGTCTGCAATCACGCTCTGATTACATTTGCTCCCTGAGTGAACCTCCACTCCGGAGCCTGTGCCCTGCCCTGGTCCAGCCTTGTCCTCCCTCTACCCAGCTGGGATCCGTGGCCCTACTGGCTGCCTTTTGCTGGATTCGGGAAGCCATTTAGGGCACTGAGTGTTTGGCAGGGCTGGGTGCTGGACCTCACATACTGCACACCGACAATCCTTTGCAGTTTGTGGCAGCTCAACACTGACTACGAGGCTGCTCATCATCTCTTGGCCTTCATAAGGTGGAGAACCCAGGGTTCAGCTCTTGGTGCGCATCTCGTTCCTGCCTAAACTCACTCCCCTGGTGATCTCACTAGTCTTGTGACTTTAAATACCATCTCCGAGCTGATGGTTCCTGAATGGCTCCCATCCTGAAACCCCAGACTCAAACACCCTCCTCCCTTCTTGTCCTCTCCACCACTGTTGTCCATCTCAAGTTCAACATGCCCCCAGTAAAGCTCCAGTGAAGCAAGAAAGACTGCCCCTCCACACCTGCCCTTCCTGCACCTTTCTCCATCCCGGTTAGCAGCAACTCCAACCTTCTGCTTGCTCAGCCAAAAACGCTGGACTCACCCTTGACTCCCGTCTTCTCTCTCCTCACATCTAATGCATCAGAAACTCCTGTTGGTTCCATCTTCAAAACACACCCAGAATCTGAACCTCCTTCTCGCCTCCACTGCCACCACCTGGTACAGGCCACCGTCAACTGCTGCCTGGGTTGTTGTAGGCGCCTTGTTCCTGGCCCCTCTGCTTCTGCCCCGGCAGAGGAAGGTTGCCCCGTACTTTGGTGACTGAAAGAGGGGCAGGGGAGGGGCCTTGACCAGAGGGCTGGGGCCTCTGACACTGGACTAGTCATGGGCTTCTCCACCCATGACACTGCCTGCTGTTGACTGCAGCCTTGAGCACATGAAGGCCCATCACCCAGGACCCCCTCTGGGGCTCCTAAACCACAGATTGTGACACACTGACACTGGAGAACAGAGGAAGTTGGCAGAGTGCCTGTGAGTCCCTGGGCGGTTCCCCATTTTGGCAGGTGGGCTCACGTGAGTACCCAAGGCCCTTCCTCGAACCCCATCTGTGCCAAGGACAGCACAGCACCCACACCATCCCACCAAGTGCCCACTGGGCTTCAGCTGTGAACTCCTCAGATTGTTCCGGGGGCCCTGCTTGCAGGTGGGGCAAGCTGGGGGTCCCCCAACCCTCACCACTTGGGATCCTAACCTGAACATGAGCTTTTACCATCTGGGGGTCAGCAAACTCCCACTGGGGAGCCTCCTCAGCCCTGGCTTGTCCACTGGCGGGGGCACCCGGAAGCCGGGCTCACCCAGACAGCTCCTCCATTTTAGCCCTGGCGTCGTCCAGGCTATTGGCTCGATGTGCTCATGAAAAGTGGGCCAGGAGCTCATGCAGTGTCAGAATGTGCCTGGGAATCTGCAGCAGGGAGAGGCAGGGGGAGAAGAACAGAGGCAAAGATGGGGAAGGAGAGAGACAGTGATGAAGCAAGTCAGAGAGAGAGCAGCAACGTAGAGAGGGGGAGAGAGAGAGACAAAGCAAATGGAGAATGGCTCTCTCAGCTCCCAGCACTCCCACGAGCAGGGCTGAGGATGGACACCCACAGCACTTCTGATCTCAGACTCTAAGGTGGAGCCTCTTCCAAGGTCTTGTCTGGGGCAAGAGCCCAACGCTTGAGGCTCTAAGCCGACAGGAGGAAGGGCCTGGAGGTGGGCTTAGGACCCAGAGCTCCCCCTCACCTTCCCACACTGCCTGCTCTGCGGAGCTGGACAGCCTGTGTGGTCCGCTGGGTCAGGGGCTGGCTCTAACCGCATTCTCCACGCAGCCCAGAGCTGGGGCCTGTTAGGGCCTGGGCCCTCCCGGCCATGGGCCCCTGGTGTTCCCAGAGGTGGCTTCCTCCCAGCTGGGGCCCTCACTGCCATGGCCCCCGAGTGGTCTCCCCAGGCATGTGCCCTCAAGGACATGGTTCAGACTTTTAGATCAGACATGCTTTCTAGCTATTAATCTCCATTTCCGTCTCTCTGAAATAAGGCCATCTGTCTCCTTGGGCTGTCAGAAGGATGATGTGAGATCATGCCCATAGAGTGCCCAGCACAGCAGGTATTCAATATGCATGCTCTCTCCCCCTTCATGACCACAGGCTCCACCTGAGCATCCTGGGTGCCAGGCCTTCTTCCTACGTCTGGCCAGAGGCCCGGCATTCCCTTCTCCCTGAGAGGTGGGGACAGCCTGTCTCTGGCTTATTTTCTGTCCCCACAGGATAATGAACAATGAAGTAAATGAGACAGAGAGCATCCAGGAAAACATAGCCATGGAGTGCATGATCCTCAAAGGCTGTGAGACCCTCCTGGACAACAGCCAGAATTTTGTGAGATGGGGCATGGCACCCAGGCTCTCCCCAATCTCAAGGTAGGCCCCAGCAGTGGTGGCATTCGGGGACAGCACCAGTTGGTTTGGCTCCCATGTGCCAAAACCTGTCAGCGTGATTGCGGAGTATTCCAGGGCTGCTGGAGGAATGTGACAGCTGTATGTGGATGTCAGTATCTGCACACATGGATGCAGATATTACTGGTTTTCACAGTTCCTTTCTCTCCAGATGTACACATGACTCTTCCCAGATGCCCTTGATGTGTCTGTGGATGTCATAGTAAACACTGACATGTCCTTTTGGGGAGAGAGGAGTGGAGATGAGGACAGATACTAATTGGCCCCGTGAATCACAAGCATGTTCAGAATCCGTGGGGAAGTCGTGTGGGTCAGTCCCTCTGTCCCTTGCTCATCATCCTTGGCCCCTTGTGGGAGGCCGGGATCACAGAGGTTCTCACGGGTAGGAAGTTTGATTCACCTTCAGCCTCCACTCACCTTGGGAGCTGTGTTTGAGAGGCACAGCCCTATGAGGGGGCAGCTAGAGGCTGTGACTGAGGGGACTGACTTCCAACTCGGAGACGTTAGAGCTGCCAGGGGTCTGAGGGTCACCTCTTCAGATTCCACTTACTGTGGGAAGCTCAGCTTCTGCTTACATGCCCCCGAGGTGGCCTCCACCTCAGACGGGCCTCCTGAGTTCCTTCTATCCAGCCCTGGGCCTCTCTGAGCAGATGAAAAGCTCACCAGAACCTCCTGCGGCCTGTGCAGCTGCCTTTGGCCCCTGCTGCCCTTGGCAAGGGTATTGTTGACTTGGAGTTCTGTCCTGAGGCCCTTTGTGTGGCCCCTTGTGCCCTTTCTCTAGGCTGACCCTGTGACCTGTGGAGCCCAGAGCCAGCCTCCCTGTGTCCTGGCTCCCCCTGAGCTGCATTGGGCCCAAGCTGGAAGTGGGTCAATGAATGACCTCTCCTTGGGTGGAGAGTGTCACCACGGTCCAGGAGTCTGCTCCACTGCCTGAGCCTAAGCATTTCCTCCCCCCCTTAGGGGCTAGGCTGGACGTGGAGACCAGACAAGGGCCCAGCAAGGTTCCCGGCAGTGATGGACGTGGGCAGGAGGCAGAGTGGTGGCCCAGAGCATGCCTGGGAAGATGGAGCATCAGGGAGGGCTTCCTGAGGAGGCATCACTGGAGTCGAGTCTTGAAGCGTAAGTAGGAGTGCACAGGGTGGATGGGGTGAAGGAAGGGCCTTCCAGGCCAAGGAGCAGCACTCAGGAGCCACAAGTAACTTGCCCTGGAACTAGAGTGGGAGCAGAGAGGGGAGACGATGATAAGGAAGGAGAAGTGCTGGAGCAGCCTGCTGGCGGGCCTTGAAGGCCTGAGTCCCGAGGACAGTGAGGAGCTGCTGAGGTAAGTGGGGAGAGGAGGCCTGCAGCACGTCTTAGGGGAGCAGGGACTGCAAATGGGTTCATCACAGTCCCCTGCTCTGCCCGGGAGTGGCTTCGGAGTGCACCTTGTTGGACTGGGGGCTCTCTTGGCTCTGCAGCCAAGCATGTCGTGACTGATGAGTGATGTCTGCTGCGGCTGTGTGTGGCAGCAGGTGCCCTGTGTCTCTTGCTCATCCCTCTGGGCCAGAGCCAGCTCCACACTTGTCCAGCCTCCTGCCTCCTCCAGACCCAGCCCTAAAGAGGTACAGCCTTTTAGATACAGGATACAACCTTCCTTAGAGAGGGAGTACAAACAATACCCTCGTTGGCCTAAATTCAGCCACCAATTAAGAAAGCTTTCGGGTTCGACAGTATACTTAATTTCAGTCACAGAAACTAACTCCTAATCTAATACTGCATTAATCTATTAATTCATAGAAGTAGTACTGTTACTATGAGGAATAAGAGTTGTTTCTCCTTGCATAATCTGATATCAGAACACATAATCACCAAAAGTTAACAATAAAATAAATTCAACCCAATAATTATTTATTATATTAATTGTTAACCCAACACAGGTAGGCATTCAAGGAAAGCTTTAAAAATTAAAAGAAAATCGGCAAACACAGCCCACACCTGTTTAGAAAAAGCATCTCCTCTGGCATTTCTGGTGTTACAGGCACTGCTTGCTCAGTGACACGGTGTAAAAGCCGCGGTGACCAGACCTTGCAAAGGCAACATCATCATTTGTTGTCTAAATGAGAACTTGTATGAAGGGCCACTCGAGGGTTTTACTCTCTCTTACATCAGGACCTTTCCCTGAAGAGGTGGGAATGACAAAATAAGGCGAGAAGACCCTATGGAGCTTCAATTAATTAAAAAAAAACAAAGGTAAGCCAAATCAAGGGATAACAAAACTTAAATGGACTAAGAATTTTGGTTGGGGTGACCTCAGGGAAGAAAATAACCACCGAGTGATTAAAATCTAGACCAGCTAGTCAAAATATTTTATCACTTATTGATCCAAAATATTGATCAGCAGAACAAGTTACCCTGAGGATAACAGCACAATCCTATTCTAGAGTCCATATCCACAATAGGCTGTATAACCGATGTTAGATCAGGAAATCCCAGTGGTGTAGCCGCCGTTAATGGCTCATTTGTTCAACGATTCAAGCCCTACGTGATCTGAGTTAGGACCAGAGTAAGCCAGTCATTTTCTATCTATTCCGTATTTCTTCATGTGGACTTTTGTCAATGACCTAGTATTTAAAATGGTAGGATAAGGATGCAGGATTCTAAAATGTTCATGGAAATGCTGAAGGGACAATTCAGAAACAAGGAATAATCGACAAGGTAAACCAACTCCAATAGATTTATTATTGCTTACATGTACACAGTAAGAGTTTTTGCTGAATAATTAAGTATTCGTGTATTTGTCTTGATGAAAACATGAAACTTTATGATGAATAAAAATGGGCCATTTTCCTGTATTAGTACATTACTACTCAGCATGTAGTCAATTTCTATAGTTAATGGAGTTATAAACATAATTAAAAAGGCATGCATCCATCAGAAAATAGCTATGAATTAATCTGGAAATTGTAGGGCCAAAAATAATGTTTTCAATATTCTGTGTTAGAAAATGTATATACATAACAAGGATGAGAGAAAACTCTGATTCAAGGAGATTAAAATGTGATCTAATCTTAAAAGAGTAAAAAGGGCCTTAGTCCTGGGAGACTGGGGATAGGCAGTAAAATTTCACAGAATTCTGAGACTGGAAATGGACCATTCCCTATTTGCATTTTTATATTGTCGTTGCCAAGGGAATTTTGCCACCAAGAACAGAGAGATGGTGGGGAAAGAGGACATAGAGGGATATTGCAGACATGGGAAGGGTTCCATTTTCAGGACCCTTTAGAGCAGCCGGGTGTCCATATTCTAGATCATGTAACCACAAAGAATTTCCCCTGGCAGATGCCTTCTGTAGCTCTTCCCTTCCAATTTCCACTCATTGCTCTTGGTGAGATCATCCTATATGAGAACAGGCTGGGAGAAAGACAGAGCTGCCTGGAGGAAAGCCCATCTTATAAATTGACCCTGCGCTGGAGCTGGCTGGGCAGAGGACAGGAGCTGCACGATGGACACCAGTCCCTCTTCCGTCCAGGGACTTTCCTCTATTTCCCAAAGCACTGGCTGTAACACTGAGGTTCGTTGAAGGCTAATGGGATGAGGTGTGAGACTAAGGCGTCGATAAAGCACTTGATGCAACGTTTTCATGCGTATCAATATGTACATAACTACGGAGAAGGTCCCTAACGTCTTTATGATCCTTAAGGGACATTTGACTCACACCAAATTAGGAATCATTGGCAATAATGTGTCACGTGGAAGAAGGATCATGGATCTAGATGAAGTTATTCACACACTCAGTGTCCTAGTCAGTATGGGATGCTGTAACAAAAATACCATAGACTGGGTTCTTTATTTATATTTTTGCTGAGGAAGAGTCATCATGAGCTAACATCCATGCCAGTCTTCCTCTATTTTGTATGTGGGTCACCCCCACAGCATGGCTGCTGATGAGTGGCGTAGGTCTGTGTCCAGGAACCGAACCCAGACTACCAGAGAGGAGCTCACTAAACTTAACCACTAGGTGGTGGGGCAGGCCCCTAGACTGGGCACTTTTGGGTTTTTGTGTGTGTGTGTGTGAGGAAGATCAGCCCTGAGCTAAGATCTGATGCCAATCCTCCTCATCTTTGCTGAGGAAGATTGGCCCTGGGTTAACATCTGTGCCCATCTTCCTCTACTTTTTATATGGGACGCTGCCACAGCACGGCTTGACAAGCGGTGTGTCAGTGTGCACCCGGGATCCGATCCTGCAAACCCTCAGGCCGCCGAAGTGGAGCACACACACTTAGCCACTGCGCAACTGGGCTGTCCCTAGACTGGGCACTTTTAACAACAGAAATGCATTCCTTAGAGTTCTCAAGACTGGGATGTTCAAGATCTAGGTTCCAGCTGATTTGTTTTTGGTGAGACCTGTCTTCCTGTTTTGCAGAAGGACAGCTTGTTGCTCTACCCTCATCTGGCAGAGAGAGTTCTGGCCCTCCATCTCCTTATAAGGGCACTAATCCCATCATGGGGGCTTCACACTCATGGCCTCACCTAACCTAATTAACTCCCAAAGGCTCCACTTTCAAATACCATCGCGTCAGGGGTTAGGATTTTAACGTATGAAATTGGGTTACATAGACATTCAGTCCATAGCATTCATGAAACCAACAATTAACAAATATCTATAGTAGTCATGCAGCCCCAACTGAAGAATGTTCTGGAGATCACGTGGCAAATGATACAATGTCCTTCCCTTCACAGAGTCTTCTAGTGGAGGCAATAAAATTTAACAGGGAAACAAAACTTGTGATATTAAAAAGCTAACATAGATCAATATGACAGATTATACTTACTATTGTCTTCTGCTAACACAAGTCTGATTACCACAGTCCAGATTACGCAAATTCCCCCGGGTGAGGGTATGTCGGGCAATCTCACCTAAAAAGGCTCTTAACTTTTTGAAATTTTATTTCATCTAGTCCTGTTTCTTCCACATCCCTTTGGTGTTTTCAAACACACTGTATTTATTAAATCAATGTTTAATTGTTGCTCTGCCTTTACCACATCTGACTGGAAGCAGAAGTTACTGGACTTTGCTGGAACCAAATTTCATTTCATTTTTCCTCCTCTTTCTACTCAGACTCTCTTCTCTCACTGTTGAAATAGCAAATGCCTTAGGGGAGAAGCTGCATGGAGCTGGTGCTCACAATCTTGTGCTTCCCTCATCTCAGAGATTATAGACCCCCAAGTCCTGCCTGCACGGCATGTTCTCTGACCCTTCAAGCAGCTGTTCTGTGTGCTTTATCCAGCTTTTATAGCTGCCCAAGGAAAGCTACTCAATAAAAGTGGAACCTGCAGTAATTTTATCCTGAAATGTTTTAAATGTTTTAAACCAATGAATATTTGTCATTTTTCAATGAGTATAATTTTATAAGAAACATTTAAATAGGAATTTTAACAGCAATAATGGCTGTTCTTTGGCCAGAATTCCATGTCACTCATTGTCTGGAATTATACCTAAGCTTTGATGAACTCTCCTCAGTGCCTTTTAAAATATCACTGTCCCTTACATTTCAATATCTTGTGATGGGTTTGTATCAGTCACCTCCTTTGTACCATTTCAGACCCTCTTGGCTCCTCATACCCTTGAGTCATATGTCATTTAGCAACCAGCTTTGCAGGTATCATATTTGCTTTATGCAAGTGCCTCCTGTCTGCTCCCCCCATGTTCTCCCTGTTCCCTCTGCCTCTCCCTCTCGCCCCGGGGTGTCCATGTTGATGCTGAGGTGTGAAAAAACCCCTGATCAAGCCCACACGTGCATGGCCACGTTCCTTGTTGTGTGGATGTGTGTGTGTTCAGCAATTCTGTATGGTCACAGGGTGCATGGCTATTATGGCATCTATGTGAATGTGTGTTTTGTTGATGTCTGTGTGTGTTTAGAGTTCAAGTCACTGTGGGCTCTGAGACAGTGAGTGGTCTGTATGTGTGTGAGTTTGTGTGTATGTTCTGATTATCAGTGTGCATTATCAGGTGCAGTTTACAGGCTGAATGCTGCTGGTCATTTGCAAATAGTGTGTGTGTGTGTGTGTGTGTGTGTGTGTGTGTGTGTTGTCAGCATTTCCAAGTGTTCAGAGGATGTCTGTCATTGTGGGAATGTGTGGAATAAGTATGTTGTTAGAGATCAGTGTGGGTACCAACATTGTTTGCTTGTTTATGTCAACACTCTACACCCCTGAAGAAACACTGAGTCCAGACAGACACAGGCCCCATCAGGCCCACAGAGATCATACTCAGCTGTTTCCTCCTCATCACAGAAATACGAATGGGTAGCCAAGGACCACTAGATATTTGAGGAATTCCTCTAGCATGAAAGATGGAGCAAGAAACACATACACTGAAGTGAGGGACTAAAGGAGCAGCAAGGAAATCCAGAGATCATAGTGAAACTTCAATTACATCTCTAGTAACATCTTCAAAACAGTTAGAGATGGGCCAGACCCATGGCCTAGTGGTTAAATTCAGAGAACTCCACTTCAACGGCCCAGGTTCAGTTCCTGGGCATGGACCTACACCACTCATCAGTGGTCCAGGCTGTGGTGGCAACCCACATACAAAATAGAGGAAGGTTGGCACAGAGGTTAGCTCAGGGCGAATCTTCCTTTGAAAAAGAAGAAGATTGGCAACAGATATTAGCTCAGGGTGAATCCTCCTCAGCAAAGAAAAAGAAAAAGAAGATAAAACATCCATTAAGTATATATATATGTATTGATGTTACCGCACAATATTGAGGTTCTCTTGCCCAATCTACATTAAAAAAGGTAATTATTCTGGCATTAGCTTTTGGGGAAAGAATTGTAGCTTTATTTTGTGAGATTGATCTGCAAGGAGATGGGGCACGTGTCTGTCTCAGATCTGTCTCCCTGATCCAGGGCTTGGGTTACAATTTATGGGATGAAGGGTAGGGTGGTCTGATGTGTGGAGGTAGATGATTGGAAGTAAGGAGAAGTGAGGTAATTGATGATCTGCGCAAGCAAAGTCAAGCTTCATGGCTCTTCATCAGATGTGTGTTCACAAATTGGCAGTGTTACCATGATCTGAGGATGGAGCTTTTAGCTCGATGTCAAAAAGGTCACTTATCAAGCATTTGCGCAGGCCCGGTTGATGGGTTGGTGGTCTCAACTGGCCTGAACTGGACGAGGGGTGTCAGTTCCTGAAAGAAAATGCGGAACTACTCTGTTGATAAGATGGGGTCAGCTGAACTGGTCCTGGAGGGCCCATGGTTGTGTTGGTATATGCATATATATGCATATGCATGAGATTATCAGGATGTGTGTTAAATGTAGAGTATACACAAAGCCAGAATCTAGTTAAAAAGATCAAAACAGATTTTAATCAGTAATATACCACTGCAGTAGGGAAGAGGGAACAGGGCTGAATTCAATTTGATTTGTACAGAGGTGACGGGGCATTTGAAAGGGAGAATGAGGGAGCAGGCAGAGGGGTGAGCAGGGGCTCAGTAGAGTCAGGGAGGGAACAGCTACAGAGTGTTGGTCAGTGCAGTGTGATCTGGCCAGTTGTGTCTGCTAGTTGGAAATGATCAAAGTTTAACTTCTCTCCTCTCACAGAGTCTGGGAGACAGACACCCTGTCCTCCTCTCAAGGAATGGCTCTCAGAACCTTGAGAAATGCAGTTATAGGAGACACATACACAACTCAAAAAGACAGAGGAAAGATTCACAGTTGTAAGCACTTTTGGGTAAATGCTCTAAGAAAGGGATGTCAGGGGCCAATGATCGAGTGTTGGCCAGAACAAACAGTCAATTCTTTTGGCTGCCTTGAGCTTTCTCAGGCAGGCACTATAAGGGGGCAGGGGTCATCGTAGGGATGTGGATTTGAGCTGTTAGAAACTATGTCAGTGTTTAATTCTTTAATGTGTGTGTGTGGGGTGAAACCATTTGTGCTGAGAGGCTGTAGTTATTATAGGCCAAGATCAAGGCCTAGTGAAGAAGAGGGCTCAAAGGAGCCTGGCTTGAGTTTGGTCAAGTAAAGGAAACTATATATATGAATAATATATGTATTTTTTGAATAACATAAATCATTATATTGAATAATATAATACATTGAGTTAAATAATATAAATATATATTTAATGAATATATATTGAATGTGTATAAATAAGTATGTGCATATATATTTGAATTAAAAAATATAAATATATATATGATTTAAAGGAATATTCAGACATAATAACAGAAATTTCCAGAATTGATAAAATTCTTCTACTCTAGCTTCAGGCAGCTGAATACATCTCAAGCAGAATTAAAAAAATAAATCTAGAGTCAGATCCATCCAGGGAAACCAAAGAACACCAAATACAAAAGAAGATATTCAAAGCCCCGCAGAGGGACAGAACACTTATGGAGACTTACATTTAGACCCATGATACGTGTCTTAACAACGGAAGGCAAGAGAGAGTTGGATTAATTCTTCAGGGTACAGAGAGACGATCACTTTCAGTGTATACCCAATCAAACCATATCTCAAGAACTGGGGTGAATTAAAGATATTTTTATGCAAACATTTACTAAGAGTATTACCACCAACAAATGCTCATTAAGGAACATCGAAGGAATGTACTTTAAGGGAGCCAGCCACCTGGTGTATTGGTTTAAGTTCACCACGCACCACTTTGGTTGCCTGGGTTCATGGGTTTGGATCTCAGGTGTGGACCTACAGCACTCATCAGCCATGCCGTGGTGGTGACCCACATGCAAAATAGCAGAAGATAGGAAAAGATGTTAGCCCAGGGCTAATCTTCCTCAAAGAAAAAATTTAAAAAGTGAAAAAGAATGTACTTTAAGAAGAAATTGATAGAAGAAGAAATGCTAAGATGTAAAAATGGATCGTGAGGATAAAAAAGGGTAAACGTCTGAATAAATCATTGAAAGCATGACTTTACCAAACAATAATAATATTGGCAGGGTATAACTGATGGAGTTAAAAACTAATGACAAGGGAACTTCTGGTTTAGAGGAGACTAGGACAGGAAAACACTCTTGCTGCAAAACTGGACAAAGCCAGATAAATTATAAATATATTTTTAGAGCATCAGAGAACTTCAGAACCAACCAACTAAAATTCCAGAAAGAAGAAAACTCTTTTATGTGAGCAGGGATTTTTATCTTTCTTTCCCCTGCAGGCATTTTCTGATTCTAGGTGCTTGCCGAGACTCTGGCTTGCTCAGTCAGAGCCTCGGCTAGGGAAAAGAGAAACTAGCCAAACTTCTAGTTTGGTGTGGCAGAGGAAACCTGAAGGCTCTCAGACACACAACTGCTCTTCCTCACAGCACCTGTGTTAAGTTTTGGTGCCACACAGGAATCTGGGGAAATAGGCCAAAAGCTTCCACAAAGCAAAGCGAAACCTCCAGAAGTGGTGGAAGTGGCCTAAGTCAAACATACTGCTAGTGTGACCTTTTGGGAATTTGCCATATTGTGAACAATGTAAGGTAGGAGGCTGGAGAGCTACGCTGAGATGTCTGACGGGCGTAGCTAAGTTTTCTGTGGGCTCCCAAACCTGAGGAGACAGATCTACCAGACTTAGGACCAGACCCCTGTGCGGGGGAGGGGAGCACCGCAAACAGGAACAGGGGGAAAGTGGAAGGCCTGGGTTTACTAAAACTGAGACCCAGACCCAACTCTGATCAAGGTCTGATTGGACTCAAGTGCTCCAACTTCACTCTGTTTCCCAATGAAGGAAGATAAGGTCATGTGAAACCTCTCGAGTTATGTTACACGGACGTTACAAAGACACTCGTGGGAGGCTGGAGAAGGCAAACCACAGACTGGGAGAAGACCTTTGCAAATCACATATCTGACAGGACTATAAAGAACTCTCAAAACTCGACAATAAGAAAATTCAAGTTTAAAATGGTCACAGATTTGGACACTTCACCAAAGAAGATACGCAGATGGCAAATAAGCACATGAAAAGATGCTCAAGGTCGTTAATCATGAGAAAAAGGCACATAAAAACCACATTGAGATCCTGCTATGTACATACTGGAATGACTAGAATTAAAGAGGTTGAGCATACCAAGTGTTAATGAGGATGGAAAGTAACTGGAACACCCTTACATTGCTGGTGGGAACACAAAGTGGTTCAGCCTCTTTGGAAAACAGTTTTAAAGTGGAGTTTATTATGCTGCTGTAACAAATTAGCACAAATTTCATGGCTTAAATCAACTCAGATTTATTGTTTTACAGTACTGTAGGTTAGCAGTCTGACACGGGTCTCTTTGGGCTATAATCAAGGTGTTGGCAGAGCTAGGTTCTTTTGGGGGGACTTTAAAGCTTAATCCATTTCCTAGCCTTTTCAAGCTTCTAGAGACCACCACATTCCTTAGCCTATGCCCCCCTCCTCCACCCTCAAAACCAAGAACTCGGCATCTCTCTGGCCCTGCTTCCCTTGGATCTTTTTCTACTCTACTGCTTCTCTTTCCCTTTTAAGGGCCTTTGTGATGCACTGGGCCCACCTGGATAATCCAGGATCCTCTCCCTATTTTAAAGTCAGTTGATCAGTAACCTTAATTCTGTCTGCAAATTTAATTCACCTTTGCCAAGTAAACCAATGTATTCCCAGGTTCAGGGATTAGGACATCTTTGTGGGCCATGACTTTGCTACCACAAAGAGTTTTTAAAATAAAGTTAAACATGCACATACCATATGACCCAGCAATTCCACTTCTATGTGCTTACCCAGGAGAAGAAGACATGTTCATGCAAAAACTTGTTTGCCTTCTCAAATCATAAAGATTTATAGCAGCTTTATTCATAGTCAAAAAAGACAAAACTGAAAATAACTCAAATGTCCTTCAACTGGTGGATGGATAAACTGTGGTAAATTCATACAATGGATACTACATTCAGCAATAAAACAGAAGGAACTGCTGATACAGTCAACAACATGGATGAACACTCAAATAAATGTATCATGCTAAATGAAAGAAACCAGACTCAAAAGGCCAAATACTGTAGGATTCCATTTATATGATATTCCAGAAAAGACAAACCATAGAGAAAGACAACAGATCATTAACCACCAGGGGTTAAGGTTGGGGGAAGAGTTGACTAGAAAAGAGCAGCTCAAGGGAGTTCTGGGTGCTGGAACTGTTCTGTATCTCAATTTTGGTAGTTGCACAGCTCCATGCGTTTGTCAAAAGAGGAAAACAAATACTTCATTCCTCACCCATCAGATTGGCAAAAATTTAAAAATCTGACAATGCCAATCTGACCATTCCCAGGGCAAGGATGACTCAAACACTGTTGGAGGGAATGGAAATTGTTAAAACTTCAGAGGATGATTTGGCTGCAGCTCATCAAGAGGCTGATGCACATCAGCCTCTGGCCCAACAATCCAATCACAGGCAGGTGTCCATTCTAGGGAGTTCACACGTGTGCTCGAGGAGACACACACAAGGATGGTCATTAAACATGGCAGGGGAATAAATTAATTGTGGTTAGTAGTTACTTAAAAAAGAAAGGAAAGAAATGCATATGGGAAATAATCGACCCTGCTGGCTATGTATATGATATGAGAAGGTAACTCATTGATTTGTCTACTTAATAGTACGCAGCACAGAGAGCACTGTACTAGGAATCTGGAGACAAGCATCTGAGCATTTAGTTCCAACTCTGCCACTAAAGTAGCAGTCTGACTGTGGACGACTTAACTCAAGAAACCTCACGTTCCATTTCCTGGAAATTGAAGAGGTTAGGCTCTAAACCACTAAAATTATTTCCAACTCAACAATTCTATGATTCAATAAGTCAACAATCAAAAATTATATTCCAAAGTACCTATGTTGAGAAACTGTTTTTCCCAGACACCCTGAAATCAGAAAGTATCAGAGAAATAAAACATCTTATTATATTGATACATAAAATGGTCCAAATGTCTTGGAATGTCTATGACCAGGTTTTTAATCAAGATCATAACTCAGAAAGAGTGTAAAAGCAACTAAACTTGCCATATCGACTTGGGTCACCCTCAGGTAAAATTTATATATCCTCTCCCATTTTAACATTCCAAAAGAAGTTCCCCATACCAATGAGTCCATCTTGTCAAGTTCAGGTCTGTCTAGCCAAAAGTCATTCATGTGTATGGTAAGATTCACTTGATTTTTTAACAAAAATAAATTGATGAATGGCTTTTTGTATTTTTGCCTGTTTCATCTATAAAGAGCTTACATTATAATTTAATAGCTTCAGCCTGCTACAATAATTTAAAGAGCCTTTTGAAACTTGTAACATGCCACGTCCAACAGGATCTAGTAAAAAAATCAGTAGTTCAGAATCCAAAAAAGCTCATTTAAAAGTTTCATTACCGCCAATACTTACACTTCAAAGACGCCAATAACCAACATGTCATTTCTTCCTACTGCAGAATTTAATAGGTTATCAACTTCTGGTATCACCCAAAAGCATAATTAGGATGCTATCATTAAAATGTATTTTTTAATAAGAAATATTAAAACTAATGATTAAACTATTGAACTAAATGATTAACTAAATATGAAAACTAATGACAACTAACGATCTGTTGTCTTTCCCTATGGTTTATCTTTTCTAGAATATTATATAAATGACATCTTACCGTATTTGACCTTTTGACCTTTCCCCTTGTCAGTCAAATCAAAATTTCAAACTTCTTGTTCTATGGGCTTTCCAAATCTAAATTCTTACAATTCTAAATGAGTACGGAGACAAAACAGACACTACATACAGCTTCCAAAATCCTCCTCTTTATCCGATTTTAATTTTAGCACCGACTGCCAAGAAAATCTTTTCAACTGAAACCAAAATTCCATACACATTATGTCAATCATCAATTGATCAGTCATCAGTCTATGTTAACAGAAGGTGAGTTAGTATTAGGAAGCTACACAATTTGCACCAAAGATTGTTTAAAGCTCCTTTCATTAAATGCAGTTTACAACAATTCACAGGCTTCAAAGTTCACCTTGCAAATATAGAGTCAATTATCAGAAACCATGAATGCGATCAGGCTTTTCAATAAAGGTGGTCCCAAGGATGTAGAAACCGTTCATTTGTTTAATGAAGGCAATGAGGAGCCCAATAGCCTGAGCGGAGTCAGGCAGAGGAGCGCTGACCACAGGCCCTCTTCCGAAGGAAAGCGTTCACCCAAAGATGTCGCGACCTGGCCTAGACGGGGTCCCGGGGGGCGCGAACTCAAGGGCGGGCGCACAGGGCAGGCGACTCCCTGCCGCCCCCTGCACCACGGATGGGTGTGACCCCGCTGAGGTGGGGCCCCGCCAAGGCACAGGGACAGGCTGGCCAAGCGGCGCTCTTCTGCTCCTCCAAGGGACAGAGGTTGGGCTCCCCCGCCTGGAGCAGCCCGCCAGCAGCCCCGGCCCCCGGTCCCATCCGCCGCCCCGGACGCCGCGCTCCCGCCATACGCGGCGGCGATCTCCACGCCGAGCCCGCTGCCCACCGCCTACCTCAGCGCCGCTCCTGCCCAGCGCTCCTCCACACTGCAGAAAGGAGAGCTCCCCGCGCTGAAAATCCTGGAGGAAGGATCCAGAAACTGCCTGAGCCCCCCACACAAACTCCAGTGGCCGCCACTTCCGCATCAGGGACTCCGCCCCCAGTGCTTGCGCCCCGGGGCTCTCCAGCTCGGCGGCCCCTCTGCCACTCTGAGCACCGGTCCTGCGCTTGCTCGGGACTCTGAGGATACAATGGGAACCCTTGGGGGGGGCACTGGGAGGGGTGTCGGGGATTGGGGACCGAGGTGTCCATGAGATGGAGAGCAGGAGCCGGCTGACGCTGTGCAGCCCTTGACTCTGCTCTCCCTGGATGACCTTCAGCTCCTGGAGAAGTTCTGCCTTCCCTTGAGGTGGCTTCTCCTGTGCTGAGAAGCCCGTTACACGATCTAACATCTGTTTATAAAAGAACAATGACATCCTTAACACCCAATGTGTTGTGTCTCCAGAAGAATTCTCTGCTTCCCCAGAAGATGATACAGGGAGCAGCTGGGACCGGGTTCTGACCAAGGAAGGAAGGATGCTGAGGGCCCAGCTGACTCCCCTCCACTGGCTCCTTCCCCTGATCCATGGCCCTGATGGGGCAACAGTGCTGGGGACTCCTGCAGGTGACAACTCTCAAGTGTTTGCCCACGGTATTACATTTCTTATGGTTTAGTGGTTAAAACAGGGGGCTAGCTGTCAGTTTTTCAGACGATTTCATTTGCAGAAATGTCTTTGGACAAAGAAGTTTGTTTTCTTCGTCTCTGATTTTTAAAATCAATAACAATAATTAAAACACTTATTTTCTTAATCTCATTGGCATGCAAAAACAAAAAAGTCACTTGGATTTCACAAAATTGGCCACATTTTCATTAAGACTTTGGAAGTATTGCTGATTGAATTAAAGAAAGCATTTGGGAAGAACAATTACCTTCAGATAGTATCTGCCCAGATAAATGTACAAACAGAGTTATGAGCCGTTTTGAGGGGCCTGGCAAATCCAGTTTGCGTTTTACAATGGATCGTCCAGAGTACAGGTTAAATTAGTAATTTTCTGAGGAGTTTTCGAGTAAATGTTCATGTCGGCTTCATCAAATAGGTCTGGTGATTTAAATGAATGTTGAGCTAAAGATAAAAGTTTTCAAGAGACTGAGAAATATTAGGTAAATGTACTTAAAAAAGGGTGCAAATTAAAGTAAATCTGCCATTATCCTCTTTAAAACAGATTCAGAGTAACATTATTGTCAAGGTATAAGAAGGAATAGAAATGTTTTATAAAAACAATTCTTCACTTCTAAAGGACCTAACGTGACATTCTAGAAGTCTCCATAGTCTTTCACTCATCTAGATTTAAATTGTTCAATTAATACTTTAAAGACTAATGAATCTGAGGGCAAAATATTCAAGGTCATTGTTTGTTTTTCATTGTTGCAAAGTAGATGGGTATGAACTGTGGCTGAAATTCATGGTCTTGAAGAAGAAAAATATATAGAACTTATCTATCACTCTCACAGTGTGTCCTGACTTAATCCTACACATATCCCCAGAATAAAGCCTCAAGGAATTCCATTATGTTATTAGAAATGACATCTTTCATTCACCATGAATATTCTCTAATTAATTCTCTAGCTAGTAATTATGTTCCTGATGCAAATAGGCAAGTAAAAGAATCCATGCTTGATTAAATTGGGCTCATAACATGTATACATGGGAGACACATGAGAAATGGAGTCTCTCAAAAGAATGGCAGAGATGCTCCTCTTAAATACTATCTTCAGATAAGACAAAGGAGGATGTTGGGGGTGGGGTTTGGGATGTGAGACTGGAGAAGACAATTCTCATGGAGAGGGACATGTAAATGTTTGTCTGAACCAACTCCCCTGCACTGGGCTCTGGTCCTGAAGGGACGACAGGGAGGTGACCAGGAACAGGCCTCCCAGTGGTGGTGCCTTCCCAGGGGTAGCATGGGGATGCTGGGGGAAGGGGGATGGTGTGTGACATGGCACCAGCGGTGGAGGCGGCAATGCAGAGGTCAGGGATCTCTCTCGCTCTCTCACTCTCTCTCTCTCTCTCTGTGTCTCTCTCTCTCAGGGACCTGAGAAGAGGAAGTTGGCAGAGCCCGCGCCCCTCGCCTACCTCTCTCATGGGCCCTTCTTTCTCTGGCCGCTCGCTATGGAAGCCCTGCGGCCTTGGGTTTAACCCATGAGGCCAAGGGCACGTGCACAGCCAGCGGGCCTAGGGGGGGCCTTGGGGGTCCTCAGTGAAAGCCCCACCTGCCCGCGAGGCCTTGACACGGTGACACCACCTGAAAATAAAGCAAACACATATAAGCATATGTAGTTTTAAAAGGAAAAGCACACAACTAAAAGAATTGATATCATTAAATACACTATTCTATTTGTTTATGTGTCAAATTACTGATAGGAAATAGCCCGGTGTAGTGATAGTAGATTTGATCAATTTCATAGAGAATTCTTTTAACGGTTGCTCATAGCTTGTGTTTTACATCATTGATTAGGGTAATATTTTCATCTTTTCCTTTCCTAGTGTCTCCATCAATCAGCCTTGAAGTGGAACTGAGTACATGCTTTTCAGAAGCGGCATCATTCTCTACTCAGCCAGAGCATTGGGCCTGACAATAGCTGGATCCAGCAGAAAACTGGGCACTCTAGGAGATGTCATGTGGAGATGTGCCTGGCTGGACTAATAGTCACGTGGATATGATTTTTAAAAAAATCTCTCAGAGCTTTCCCAAAATCAAATAATATTCTTAAGTTGCTTTAGTAGACGAGACATTAGTTAGTGTCTTTTTAATTTCCACAGAAGCTTTTTGTATGTTACTAAAGAAACTAAACATTATGTCTTTTTTCTTGTTACCAAAATGGACTTGGTATTAAAAACAAGAAACCTACAAGAAAGGAAACACTCATATGGAATAGAAATTGTGGGTCGCAATTGCTACTTTTTTATATAAAATCATGTTTTATTTATTTACAATTTCTCTCAACTGTGCTTTTGAAAATAACTTAGTATTAGAAATTACCAGTAAGAAGAGGGTGTGCTCCCTTGAGTGTGGTCCAGTAGAAGTCAGGTGACTCAGACCTGAGTTCTAGGCCCAGGTCTGTTTCTGGTTAGTGTGTGACAACGTACTTAGGCTCTCTGGAACGTAGTATTCCTTTCTGTAAAATTAAAGAGTTTGATGATTTTTGAGAACTTTTCTAAGTATTAAATGACTTCTCTTTTATATTTTTTATAATTTTATTTATTTATTTTTCCCCCAAAGCTCCAGTAGATAGCTGTATGTCATAGCTGCACATCCTTGATGTATGTGGGACACTGCCTCAGCATGGCCGGAGAAGTGGTGCGTCGGTGCGTGCCCGGGATCCGAACCCGGGCCTCCAGCAGCGGAACGCGCGCAGTTAACCACTAAGCCACAGGGCCAGGCCTGACTTCTCTTTTAAAAAACAAAAAGATCCTTCTCAAACTTATACATTATCAAAAATTTTTTCTGAACTTTCACTTACCAAGAACAACTGATGTCCCTTCAATTATATTGATTGAAAATAAAGATCATAAAAGTATAAATTTGGTAATCTAATAAATGAATTAGCATAAAAATGAGCCAGGAAAAAATTTATGATCAATCAAGATATTACACTATGAAAATATTACTGTTTGTTACAGTACATAAAATGATGACACTGAAATAGTATCTTTTTGCTGTCTGTAAGTTTATATTGTTACTCATATATCACCATTAATCCTATTATGTTTTACAAGTAATAAAATGTCTTGAAAGGAGAGAACAATAAAGCAGCAGCCCTGCATTACACACGAATGTTGTGTTCTCCCTGGAGGGAAAATGAGGATACAACATTGGTCAAGTACTTCATTTTGTAATCCACTGGTGCCTTTCAAACATATAGCTATTATTGTAAGAGTAAAGATGTTCTTTTTTTTTAATAATTTTATTTATTTATTTATTTTCCCCGCAAAGCCCCAGTAGATAGTTGTATGTCATAGTTGCACATCCTTCTAGTTGCTGTATTTGGGACGCGGTGTCAGCATGGCCAGAGAACTGGCATGTCAGTGCATGCCTGGGATCCAAACCCGGGCCGCCAGCAGCAGAGTGTGCACACTTACCACTAAGCCACGGGGCCAGCCCAAGAGTAAAGATATTCTTAAGAATAGTGCCACAAAACAGGTTTTCCCAGCTACTTTTTGTCAGAGCTGAGACAGACATTAGGCTGGGGCACTTGAAGAGGCATGGTGGACTCAGCTGAGGGTGATTTAATTACTGTGAGATGATTAGCCAATAGCGAATAAGACGGAGAAAGATTAAAAAGAGGTAAAGGGAAATAAAGTTGGAAATAATTAAGAAAAATAGTGCCTTCAAAATATCCTCTCATTATTTTTATAGCTTTTTTTTTTTTGAGGCATGACTAGGATAGTATGTTAGATTTTTATAAACCCTTTTCTCCTGGGCTTATATTACTGAGATCTTCATTATTTATGATAATGCCAAAGAAAGCCTGGACAAAAGTATTCTGTACTATCAACAAGCACAAAACATGTACAACATTGCTCTATATATTAAGAGTCCAGCTGTAATAGTCAAGACATATATTCACGTGTGTAAAATTATAATGATTTTCTTATTTTCTCTGGCTGTGAACCATGTTAAAATATATAGTAATAAGCAGAAAACCTGAAGAACTAGGTGATTTAAAACACCTGTTGTTACAGCTAGGCCATTCAAGGGTGAAATTAATTTCAATTTCACACTTCTCCTTTCCTTGTAGCCAGTGAAGTGTCTGGAAGACAGAAAACACATAAAATTAATTGAGAGTTAACAGTATTTGGAGGCAGTTGAGGTTAAGCACTCAACAATGATGTCCCTTACTTCAGGAGCCATTGACTGTTTGTCATAAGTTTACTGTATACATGGGTTCTATTCTTAGATTATTTCTGTATGTTTCTTAGAAGAGAGACAGGGCAGGAGAATTAACTATCAATCTACTGTGCGCCAGTTCCTTTACTGTATTCCCTTATGCAATTCTTACAGTAATCCTTTAAAGTAACTGTTATAATTCATATTTAACTGATAAAGAAAACCATGTTTACAAAACTGATCAAGGGTAAGAGGGAAGATGTGAACATCAGTCCGTTGGGTTATGCCTCATATTCTCTCCATTGTGATAAAAATGGTGCTTCAACATGGGTTCTCACCATCTGGTTATTTAATACCGGCTCCTGCCAACAGCAGTGGATGAGATGAGATGAGAAGTTTGTTTCCAAAGTTATTCTATTATATTTAAACTCTACTATTTATGAGTAGGATGTCAAGACATGTTTTAGAGGCATAGAGAGCAACTGATTAGTTCACCTACACATTTTTCAGGTTTACTATAACTTTCGTGTGCCACATTGTATCAACTTTACCAACTTTAGTGCTTCACTGTTCTGTTTTATAAAACTCAGAATTTCACTTTTCATGTAAAGCACTTTGCTGCTCTCTTAGTCACTAGATGGCAGTTCTGTATCTCTGTAAATTACCACTGCAGCAGGAAATGAGAGATCTTAAGCCAGTTTGCTCTGCACAAATGATGGACATAGGAGGACTTCTGCTCCATCAAGACTGCCTGTGTTATTCCGTGGCTGTAACGGGGATGTCCAGGACTGCTTAGTCAGAGGCACGAACCAGAGTCAGAAAGCATCCTCTTAAGTTCTTCTTCACATGTGAGTTCAGGCACCTGTCTTCTCACCTGAGCACATTGGAGTTTATTGAATGTGTTCAGACTCTTACTCTCTCCCTGTACTTAATAAGTCTGGGAGCTCCATACCCCTAGAAAAAACATATGACTCATAAAGCCTTTTCTCAACTAAACAGAGTTGAGGGCTATGGTGTTGCCCGAGAGTCTGAGGCTTAAAGAAAATACAGCCGGTGCTCAGGCGGAAGGAAAGAGCATCAGCTACTCCTGGAGGGCTTTTACTGATGCTCCTATGGAATGAGCAATTTCAAAATAAAACCACATGGCTTAAACCTCACTAACTGATTATTTTATTTTCAAGTAATATGCTCTGAAAATCTGCTATGTCTAAAAAGCTATTTCGTAAAACTGAAACAGTTCTGTTTTTTATTCTCTGGTATTTGAAATACTATTAAAACTGTAAATCCTTTAACATTCTACAATATACAAATAGGCAAATATCAATTATATTCTCTAAAAATGTCTGCTCCCATGTTAAAGTTTAATATATAGCAGCAAAACTGGTTACCACCCAATTTTTAACTCATTTTTTGCTTTTGAAATTACATATAAAATTTGTGTTTTGAAGTATTTTCCTAAAACTCAGCATCTTTCTGATATAAATAGACTAGTTGCAAGGTAACTAGAATGAAGTTTGATCTTTAAAACTTTAGCTTTGTGTAAGAATTGATAACAAGAGGCAATTGGGTCTCTCCACGTTATGATATTTATTAATTGTGAATAGCCACATCTATTACAAAGTGGTGAATAATAAAAAGAAATCAAAAAATATCAGCACTCTCTTACCCCACACGTACAGTTTATATGCAAATAAATTTTCATAGGTCAGAAAAATGCCTATGATTTCAGATAACCGGTAAAATACTATCTCATTCCAGTTTTAACCTCATTTGAAATTGACTTAAAACTCTTCTCTTAGATTCCTGCTCTGATCAGTGCCCCCTGGTCCCCTCAATGCCTCATTGGATTGCAAACTTATCTGAGGAATTGAATATTCTTTTCCATTTCTTCTCTTTAAGGTATCTGTGATAGTGCTTTTTATGCAATGACCACTTGGTACAATTCAGTATTAGTTTCAGAAACATCTTTAGTTAGGAACAAATCAAGGAAACAGATGTGAGGAATGTGGGGATGCCTAGCTGATGGTGCTTCAGGGATTCCTCACGTGAGTATTGTCATAGAATAGTTTAAAGAATAAAGCAGCATTAGTCAGTTCAAAAGTGTGGGGTGAACATAATTCTAAATAATGATGGAGACGTAAAAACAAGAAGCCACTTGAATTTCGTTGAAAGGTGTTAGACACATCAAAGGGCTGGGAAAAAACATTGTTTAATGTAAGTTCTTTCTAAACTCTAAGGCAACAAGTAATATGAATTTACATGATAATTATAAACCACAAAACAACAATTCACAAGACAAGTAAACAACTAAAGTAGAAACCAGAGTAAGAAAAATAGAGGTTAAAGCAGAGATGGAGAGAGATGGTTGGGGTCAGAAACCATGGCTTAGTCATCCTTGAAGTCTCCCTCAGACTCTGATCATTCCTAGCGCTCAGTAAAGAGTTTGACCCCATGAGCCTGGGGAGGGCCAAAGTGAGAGGTGGTTGGGAGGGGAGACAATGCAAGGATACCCTTGTGGAGGCACTGACATTGAAAATCAGTGACATTTTTGCCAAGGTGTTTACCATATTCAAGATTATTCTGGAAAGTTAAGGATTTTTCTGGAATGTACATTTTCATTTTATGGAAACTCCAACTAGCCCAGAGAAAGATTTAGACATTTTAGCTTTAGAAATAAAGAGAGGGGCCAGCCCGGTGCTGCAGCAGTTAAGTGAGCACGCTCCGCTACGGCAGCCCCGGGTTCAGAGGTTTGGATCCCGGGCGCACACCAATGCACCGCTTGTCGAGCCATGTTGTGGCGGCATCCCATATAATGTGGAGGAAGATGGGCACAATTGTTAGCCCAGGACCAATCTTCCTCGGCAAAAAGAGGAGGATTGGCATTGTAAGTTAGCTCAGGTTTGATCTTTCTCATAACACAAAAAAAAGAAAGAAAGAAATTATGAGAAACTTTTTTGTCAGTTTTAATAATGAAAACCAATTAGCAACTGGGAAACAGTTACAATTTGAGACGAGAATGTGAAGAAAGAATTAGACGTCACATGTTGTTGCTTTCCTCTGGGGCAGTAAGACTTGCAAGGGGAATGAAGTTCCATCTTTGCTCTATTGAGTTTGAGAAGGTGTAAAATTCATTTGTGCTGGGCAACACTGTTGACCTGTGGAGAAAAACAAATGGTTCAAGCAGCTGATCTAAAGGAATAACTGAACTCATAAAAGTTTTTAGCTTATAAAGTGTGCTTCCACTCTATTTAACTTTACTGGACATCCATTGACCTCTATGTGCAAGGTATTTGTGGTAGGTATCGAAGGAAATATAAAGAATTATACGGTTCCAAGCTCCTCCACATACATGAAATTGTTTGCAAGATATAATTTGATTCTGCCAAGGTATTTAGTGTATGTTGTATTACAGAACCTTAAAAAAAATGAGAATGTTATCGAGAAATTGTAATTAAGGACAGCTTCTTAGGAGAGGTAGACTAGATCAAGTCCTCAAAGGGACCACTTTTGAGCAGGTGGAGGGAAGAAAGAGTGAGGATTTCAGATGGGAGAAGAGAGGAAAGGTACTGAAGCAGAAAGGAACATGGCATTTGGGCATGGGAGTGGGGAGGCCATGACAGGCACAGTCTTCCCGTGACTGAGAGGCAGCTCAGTTTCCTCCTGCAGGAACCCAGCACTGCTTCCCACCTCCTGGCCTCCTCCACCTGCAGACTCCGTGGTTGAGCCAAGGCCTATCTTTTTTGTGTGTGTGAGGAGATCAGCCCTGTGCTAACATCTGCCAATCCTCCTCTTTTTTTGCTGAGGGAGACTGGCCCTGGGCTAACATCCATGCCCACTTTCCTCCACTTTGTATGGGATGCTGCCACAGAATGGCCTGCCAAGCGCTACGTTGGTGCGCACCCGAGATCCTAACCGGCGAGGCCCGGGCCACCGCATTGGACCACGCATGCTTAACAGCTTGCGCCACCGGGCCGGCCAAGACCTATCTTATCTGGATCGCTGCCTAGTCTTCCAACAGGTCCCTTTCCTTCAGTCTTAATTTCTTCTAATCTTTCCTTCACAATGCCTCCAGAGTTACCTTCTAGAATCCAAATTTGCTTAAATCTGATATCTGCTTAGACTCCTTCAATGACTGCTCAGAGCATCCGAGAGAACATTCAGACTCCTGAGCTGGACACGCAGGCTTTCTCTTGCTGTCGTCATCTTTAGCCTCATCACCCACTGTGTCCTACATGTTCGCTTTGTTCCAGCCTTAAAAATACCCCCATTTTCTGAAAGCTTTAGCATCCTTTATATCTGTCTTTTTATATGTGTTTCTTCTGCACTCCTACCTCCTTTATTAATCAACTTAATTCCTATTTCTTGATCTAAACTCATATCAAATGTTCCTTCCTCTTGAAGACATTTCCTGAGAGGTCTCCATCTAGAGACCCATTTTGATGTCCCCACTCTGGGACCCTGTACTTATTTCCTTTTCCATAACTGTTGTTTTATTCTTGTCTCATAGACAGTGAGCTCCTTAAATCTGAGACGATCCTTCTTCTTGATGAATAAATGGCCAGCAACAGGATACATTGGAGCATATGAGGAAGCCATTTGGTGTAAAACTAATTGGGCCTGACCTTGTTTTTTTTTTCTTTTCCCCAAAAGGGGCCTGTAGCCTCTGTTCATCCATTGTATATCCGCTTTAAGCAATTAACGTGTCCCAAAGACAAAAGCAATGCCCTTAAGGTGTAAATGCAACTTCCCCCACATTAGCATTTCCTTAAGGATAAGCATTTCTCCATAGGCTAGGATTTGATTGCTGCGATCATTCCGTGACCACCAAACTTGAGACAACAGCCACGCCCATGGAGACAGCACACCTGATACCCATAGTGTCCATCAATCCACGTGCCAACAGGTCAATGTCGTGGCTATTGTAAAAGGGACATTGCAATCACATGTGGTACATGCTCTTTGATGGTATATAACCACACTATACACCCCACTTCTTTGCAGTGCTCCATTTCTTTGTGAAAAGACTCTCCTGGGCTATATGATCCTCAAAGCTTGGCTCATAATAAACTCACCCCAATTTTGATTTATTGGTTGGTTATGGATTATTTGTGACGATATTCTATTTGTCCCTCCAGTATCTAAACACCGTACCTGACACCTTTGGTGCACTCAGAAAATGTTTGATGAGTGAATAAGTATGTGTGAGACCACACAGGCTGGATCAGAAGGGGCTTTTTAGGGAGTGGTAGAAAATTCGCTCACATTCCTACCATAGTGGTTGAGGCTGTGGGCTTTGGACTAGTTTGTCTGGGCATCAATCCCAGTTATTCCACTTTTAACTGGAGAACCTGTGGAAATATTTACTCTCTGAACCTTAGTTTCCTCATCTATCAAAAGGGGCTACTGAAAACTCCTGTCTTGTAGCGTTTTAGTGAGATTTACATGCATTAACTTATGTAAAGTACTTAGAAGAGCTCCTGGCACACAGTAGGCAATTAAATGTTAGCTGTTATGTTATCATTATTGCTCTTATATATAAGCAATATTCTGGTTTTGAAAAGATGCTTTCATAATATAGTTGCTCCTCATTATTTGTGGATTCCGTGTTTGCACACTTGCCCACTAGCTAAAATGTACTGGCAGCCCCCAAATGAACACTCTCAGGGCTTTCATGTCCATTTGCAGATATGCACAAAGTGGTGAGAAATTTGATTCACTCGACGTGCACGTTCCCAGCTGAGGGGGAACAAGGTGCTGCTCTGCCCTCTTGTTTCAGCCCACATTGTAAACAAGTGTCCTTCTTGCAGTCTATTTAGTGCCTCATTTCTTATCTTTTTGTGCATTATGTTGGTGACCTTGCCATTTAATATGTCCCCCATGTGTAGTGCTGCAATGCTGCCTGGTGTTCCTCAGGGCAAGAGGCTGTGACGTGCCTTTACTGAGAAAGTATGTGTGTTCGACAAGCTACTATCAGACACGAGTTACAGTGCTGTTGGTGTGAGTTCAATGTTAATATATCAACAATATATATTAAATAAGGTGACTTTAAAGAGAACACACAGAGAACAAGGTAATGTACTGATGAGTTGAAGAAAATGTGACTAAGGCTTACAGAAACCTAACACTGCATTTCCCGTAGGAGCAGTGGGTCATATTCACTGATTCAGTGTACACAATGACCTTATAGAATGTCACACTGTGCAGAAAGAGAACTGACTGTATCTTATGTAATCCTCACATACTCCTTTATAGCAGGCAGGGTATGGAACAGGGTGTCCACATTTTACTATTAAAGTAAGGCTATTAAAGACATTGTGAACCAAGTGGAGAATTTAAAATGTCTTGTGTTCAGCATAAGAGTCATGAGTTTTTGAGCGAGGAAGATCTATGATGCACTGATGTTTAAGGAACAGTTACCTGGCAAGAGAATGTAGTATTGAGAGGAAGAGGGAGAACTGATCTGGAAAGGAGAACCAGCTGTTAAACTCTCCACGTATTCCCATTGCTAGGTGAGGAGATTCGGAGCTAAGGTGCTGATGTGATAAAGGAAAAGTAGCAGCCAAAGGATAACATAATGGATTTGGTAACCATATATAGGGTGCAAATCAGGCTGTGGTTCTCAAAGTGGAGTCCTTGGACCAGCAGCATCAGCATCACCTGGGAACTGGGCTGAAATGCAAATTGTCAGGTGCTGCTGCAGACCTGCTGAACTGGCAAGTCTGGGGTGGGGCCTGGCAATCTGGGTTTCAACAAGGCCTCCAGGTGCTTCTGGTGCCCATCAAGTTTAAGAACCAATGAATTAGGGGCCGGCCCCGTGGCTTGGCGGTTAAGTGCGCACGCTCTGCTGCTGGTGGATCAGGTTCGGTTCCTGGGCGCGCACCAAGGCACCACTTCTCCTGCCATGCTGTGGCCAAGTCCCACATACAGCAACTAGAAGGATGTGCAGCTACGACACACAACTATCTACTGGGGCTTTGGGGGGAAAAATAAATACATAAAATCTTCAAAAAAAAAAAGAACCAATGAATTAGAAAAACGATTCCAACACATCACTATGTCCAGGTAAGCTGCAAGGCAGGAGGTGGTATTTGTTTGGAGGATAAGATGCATTTTATTTTTATTTTTTTGTGTGAGGACGATCAGCCCTGAGCTAACATCCATGCTAATCCCCCTCATTTTGCTGTGGAAGACCAGCTCTGAGCTAACATCCGCTGCCAATCCTCCTCCTTTTATTTTCCCCCAAAGCCCCAGTAGATAGTTGTATGTCATAGTTGCACATCCTTCTAGTTGCTGTATGTGGGATGCGGCCTCAGCGTGCTCGGAGAAGCCGTGCGTCGGTGCGCGCCCGGGATCCGAACCCGGGCCGCAGGTAGCGGAGCGTGTGCACTTAACTGATAAGCCACGGGGCCGGCCCAAGGTGCATTTTAAGTTTCAGAAAATAGTAGTTCAGCATCTATTTCATCGTAAGGATTCCAGAGATGCCATTTTAGCTCTCTGGTGTGAAGCTCTTTTGTCCACAATATGTTCTCCTTTAGAGAGCCCTTGATAAGTTATTTACCACTTCCCACATGTTCTGAGAGTCTCTTCTTTCTTGAAATCCCCTTTCAGACTTGAAAACGTACTTTGTTTTTGTGCATAATCTCCTCTATTTAAAATCTGGATTTCTCTTCCTGTAGGATCCTGTGTGGCACATGTAGCCTTACTGTAAATTTGGAATGCCATTGATTTGTTCCAACACCTTAGAATGTTTTAGAACTTAGAACCTGATGAATAGAGAATTTATATGCTTCTGTTTAGGATTCATATTTTTCAGATGTCTAGAGGTATCCCAACTTGCCAGTAATGTGGCTTTAGGTTTAGCAGAACTTGAAAATCTGAATATACTAGAAAACGAATTACATCTCTCATACTAACATTTACAAAATAAATGATCACAATGTTAACTTACCAATAAGCACTTTCTATATTCTAGGCTCTATATTATGCTTACATAATAAACATGATAAAGTTTCAAAGAGGAGCCAATTAACTTTTGAGCAAAAGCTTGACTTGAGTGTATATTGGCTTCATTTTGACAGTTGTAGCCTTAATATTATAGTACTGTTTTCTTTTTCTGGGAATCAGATAATCTTGTTGTTGGGGGAAGAGGGAGAATCTCCCTCTGCCCTTTCCCTTAAGGTTCTTATGGCTGGCCAAATAATTAACAAGCCAAGTTAGCAGGAGAAAATAATAACAAGTTTAGTAACATGTATACATGGGAGAAACTCAGAAATGAGCAACGCATCCCTCTGTCTAAGCTGCCTGCTTAAGTATTGCAGTTAAAGGCGAGGAACGTGTTGGGGATGGGTAGTGGTCTGGGACCTCAGAGGGCAAGAGGCAACTCACATGGAGATAGAAATGCAAATGTTTGCCTGACAACTCCTCTCAGGGTCATCTATAGATAATGTGGAGGGAGAGATAAAGTTTTTGATATAAGGGGCTTGGTGTCTTTCCTTTTGTAACCGCTATCCTACATTATCTTTACAGCCATCATGATAATAACTCCTTCCTGAAACAGATCTTTTGTTTTAAATTCTTTAGGTAGTCTGGGAGGGGAAACTCAAATATTCTTCCTGAGCTCTCTGAGTCCTTATTGTCTTCAGCTCGAAATAATCTGCATACCAGAGTGGTGCCTCCTGGGGTAACTTGCCCTGAGCACCATCAGTTCCCTCCTCTGAAACTTTCCTAGAAGTTTCACAGTCCTTTTGAAAATTAAAGACGTTTCATAGTCCAAAAGCTGAGTTGGTAGATTGTTTCATCTCACTGAGCACATTTCTTAGTCCTGATAATAGATAGTTCAATTAAGTACATTTTAGAAGGTGGTGATGCAGGTGGGCTCTCAAGGTTACACCTATATCGTGGAAGCAAGCAATCAAGTATTTAATGGAAGCATTTCTATGTAAACGAAAGAAAAACAAGGTTAATGGTTGGAGCAAGTTGTAAAGCAGTTTCTGAGTTTAGAGGACAGCCAGATAAGATTTTTAGATGTCAGCGTCAAAGCAGCTTTTGCAGTTTAAAATGTCTCTGATGATGTCATCGGGTAATCTCTTAAGTTTATAGCAAGTCCATCAGCTTCAGTTTGAAAGGCTTCAGGAAAAAGGGCAGGTTCAGTTTTCAGCGATTCCAAATGAAAATGATGGAAAAAATAAAAAACGTTAGTTTGGACATCTGTAGCCAGATATTTTAGGAGACTAGAAGAAATCAGGATCCAGTCAAGTCAACAATATAAAACAAAAACCTTAAAAGACAATTAACAAAACCAGGATCTAATATCCGCAAATCTACACTATAGTTTTTACAGAAATATAATTTTTCTTTCTAAAATCACCCTCATTTTTATCAAAGATGGACAAATTAAAACTAAGTAGTTTGCAAAATAAGTCTAGTTCCAATAGAGTTGGCCCAATTATTTACATAAGTACAGCAAGAATGGCAATTGATCACATAGGCTCTTTTAAATCTGCTTTGCTGGAACTTTTTATAAGGAATCTCAGATTGAACTTTAAAGGCCTCTCCAGGCCAGGAAAGCCAAGCCAAAATTTTGTTATCAGACTTTGCCTGTAATACCTACAGATTTGGGTGAACTCCTCTCTTCCGAGGTTCCCCCAAAATATTTCGAGGTTCCTTGTGCTTGCCAGATAAGTGACATTCTTTACTTATCCTGGTAAGCGCTGCTTGGAACATAAGGTACCAGGGCAATGTTTCCACGTGGCTTTATTCCATAAAGTCCAATCTTCATTCCTCAAAAGCTGTATGGTTATATCGCAAATATGATGTTCCAGTCACAGCCTTGGTAATAGAACCAGTGTTTCCAATTGTGTCCTGTTATAAGGAGAAGAGATTCTTATTGAACTTATGCAAATAACTATATTGCCATGAAAACAACAATACTCACTAAGAGTTTCCAAATTCGAGGGATCAGATAGAGAGAAAGATAAATATTTCAATTTTACTTACAAAAATATTATTTACCAAATTGTTATAAGTCATAGCTAGCTCAGGAGAAAAGAGAAAAAGTTTTCCTTAAATCTAAAAAAACAAAATATTAAAAATTCAGCAATACTTCAAATGAAAAATAATAAAAATTATAATCATCCTTATCAGTTCATTCAGTCCTGTGTAATCCATTCTTGATCCCAATCTTTTTGTGAGCAGTTTCATGAAGTTATCAGTCTTTCCATCAGCTTTCTGTAATTTCTTACCAAGTTCAGTTTTATTATCAGAAAGTTTGTCAGAAACCTGTACTCCAGTGTAAATGTCAGAGTCCTTTCCATGAATTTTTCTGAAGTTGAAACATTTTGCAAGGGCATTAGAGCAAAGAAATAAGTCTGTAAACAAGACCTCAAAATGGCAATTGACAGAGGAATTTGGTTAATTTTGTGACATACAACACTTTAAAATAATAATAACCAGAATTATGACTGATAATCAGGACAGATCAGAATTTCAGTAATGTTATACAATTTTAAAACACCTATGTCAATAACATTTGCCCACATAACAGCGCCTAAGCAGACTTACCATCACTTGTCTGACAATGCTTTCCATGTAATTTAACATACGGAATAAGCCTAATAAATTTAGTATCTTTCCCTTTGTAGGAAGAGAGCAAATTTCTTTGAGAAGTTCCAGGGCCCTTTGAAAATTCTCAAAGAAAAAAAGTAAAAAAAAAGACTTTATTTATATGAATTTTGGGGAGCTTGTCAAAAATAGAAAACGTTAAAGCAAAGAGAGCATTGACAGTCCAAACATTTTAATAGAGAGACCTCAGTCTTTTGAACGCAGGAAATCATTTTAACAGATTTTTTTTTTTCCGTCTTTTAGGTAGACTTACCCAAAGGTAAAGAAAAATCTTTTATAACCTCTTTATCAAGTTCAAGAAAATTATCCTTTTAAGAGAAAGAAGACCAAATTATAATTTTGTACCAGCTTCCTTCTGATATTAAAACTCATTTACTTAATTAAATTCATTTCAATCTGAGCCAACTTGACCATACAAAAACTGCTTTTCCAGAATTCCTCTTCCACAAACCTATAACTTTCTTTTTACATTCAGAATTTGTCCCATGTCTTTCTTTTCCCTCCTAGTTCTTGAAGACAAATTTATCTTTCTTAATCAATCAAATAAAATATCTCCATTCTTTGTTCCTTCTTTATACATCTTACTTTCCTTGTACACAGACATAATTTTCTTAATATTTAGTAGCTTCAATCACATATACTAATTAGAAATTTTAACTCTTAGAAACCCCAATTTGTAAGTAAAAACTAAGTAAACAATTATAAACTTTCTTTTACATTAGGATCTTGTAGCTTGGAAAATTTATAAAGACTTCATAACTTCTAGAAATATGTTCCTTTATAGTACAATCTTTTAATAAAACACACGTTTACCAATAGACCCAAAACACCTTTTAGTTTTCCTGTAATGAAAAGCCAAAAGTAGACAAACGTAAGTTTAGCAATCAATGTCTAATATCTTATCTTATTTGGAAATGATAATACTCAGTGAATTTTTATCACAAAATTTAGCAAAACTCTAAAGTTTTATGTCACCAAAAAGAGTTTGGAAGCTGTAACCACCATAACACATAATTATTGTTTAAAGTTCACCCAACATTCATCTTTTTCACAACTATTTAGTTACTTGTTCCCAATAATTATTTAGATTGTCTATAAGACTTCATAAGACATTAGATAAAATTAGCCATCATTTAAATTACTATTTTTGTTAACCAGTTCTGTAATAGAAATAACATCAGTTTTTTGTACAAAACTTCATGTAAATTTCATCACCTCTTATACCTTTAACCATAGTTATCATTAAGATTTTTATTAATAGATCTGGGTCTTCTGATTTTGGACAAGGGAAGAATTCCCAGTCAGACATTTTAAAATATACTCAGGCAAAGTTGATGTAACCTCTTTATATAAAATTAGCTCAAACATTCCAACCTTTATAATCTTATCAACACTTACACTTTTACATGTTCTCAATTCAATTGTAACCTGAGTCAAGCTCTTAAGGCTATTTAAATTTTTCCCCTCCTTTTTCTGGCCCTTTTTTAGGTACCAATTAAACAATTGTGTGAGAGCTCTCAAAACATATTTTTTTCCCCCAATTTAGAAGTTTTCCCAATTCAAAGAATCCGTCATCTGGCCATTGACGAGTAGGATCTTCATTTGTATATTTATTCCAATAGTGACTCGATCCAATAAGACTTTTTAAGAAAGACCCAGAGGTAACTTTCCACGCTTAGAATAAATCTTTACCGTGGACGCAAGAGGCGTCCCTGGTGAGGGCGCAGATGATGTAGCCCCCATGATCCACAGAATTCACTCCCAAAGATATTCAGAGAAAGTAAAGACCTTCGTTGCACAGGCGGTAAGGATGGTGTAGTGAAAACGGTGTCTCCGGTCTCCCACAATAGTGTGGGACGCCTCCAGTCACAGACCCGCTACGCTAATCTGTGACATCGGGCAGGTGATACTGGTATGGGATTTTTCCAGCACTAACAAGCAACGAAGGTTAAGACGACAAAAGCCCTTATGGACTGGGCCCTTTATGACAAACTCCCCTGAGAGCTTGGCACAGCCAGACAAAGAGACAGTTCAGAACCCCAGTCTATTCGACTGGCCACCAAGGGGCACCCCAGTAAATGCACCTTCCATATGGTGGAGACCAAGGAGGATATTCTCACTTGGCACAAAGCCAAGTTGTCTCAGGACACAGAACAAGACAGAAGGAAAAACCTCATCCGGTTTTTTTCTTATGTGCACAATGACAGCTTTAGCCACGCCTTAGGTCTGTTGGAGCCAGAATAATACCTAAGAGGGGAGGTGTCACGGGGTTGGGGACTGTGTGCTTTACAGAGTACCTCGTCATTGCATGGACATTTTCTTGCAGTTGACGGGGGACCTGTGTCATCTACCCCGTTCCGTGACCCAACTTATCCTGTCACGGGAGTTTCCTGAAAGTGGCGAGCGCCCTAATGGCTCTTAACCGCTCGACCCGTGCCCACCAAATTTGTGGCCTTTTTGGCTTCCAAGATGCCCTTGGCAATGGCCTTCACTTCATGTGCATATTAACCCACAGCAAAGTTTGTCTAAATAGACGCCAGTCTGGTGAGACCCACAAACTCACCAGTCTGTGGGGCCGGCCCAGACATTAGGCTTATAGGGTCTATGCCTGCGTCCTACACTATGGTATTTCCTTCTTATGACACACGATACAAAAGACAAAGACAAAAGAGAAAAACAGAGACTATCTCTGGGAGGAAAAGGGATCAAGATCAAAACCAAGAGTACTCTACCAAATGTACCAGCGTCACTAAAAGCACAAGAAACTCGTTTCCCAAATATTTTCTCCTGCCAATCTAAATTTAGAAAGAGAAAAAAATTCTCACCACTTCCTTCCACCGGACTCCACAGGTAGAGATTCTGGGAGGCTGACGTGGTAAGAAGTCTTATATTTTGCCGACTTTCGTCAGGCGTTCCCGTATCTCATCATCTGAAGTAATCCAGGGAGAAGGCAGTTCTTCCAGCCAGAGAACGCAACTTGCCAGCCAGTGTAGCCCCACGTTGGGCACAAAAACTGTTTGGGGAGAGAGAGAATCTTCCTCTGTCCTTTTCTTAAGGTTCTTATGGCTGGCCAAATAATTAACAAGACAGGTTAGCAGGAGAAAATAAAACCAAGTTTAATAACATGTATACATGGGAGAAACTCAGAAATGAGCAACTCGTCCCTCTGTCTCAGCTGCCCGCTTAAGTATTGTAGCTAAAGACGAGGAAGGTGTTGGGGATGGGTAGTGGTCTGGGACCTCAGAAGGCAAGAAGACAACTCACATGGAGATAGAAATGCAAATGTTTGCCTGACAACTCCTCTCAGGGTCATCTATAGATAATGTGGTCAGGGAGAGAGAGAGTTTTTGATAAAAGGGGCTTGGTGCCTTTCCTGTTGTAACCTCTATCCTACATTATCTTTACAGCCATCATGATAATAACTCCTTCCTGAAACAGATCTTTTGTTTTAAATTCTTTAGGCAGTTTGGGAAGGGAAACTCAAATATTCTTCGTGAGTTCTCTGAGTCCTTATTGTCTTCAGCTCGAAATAATCTGCATACCAGAGTGGTGCCTCCTGGGGTAGCTTGCCCTGAGCACCATCACCTCCATTTATAAGGATGCACCCATTATATAGATTCTGTACAAAATTGCAAAGATCACTTTTTCCTTTTCAACATTTATTTGTTTTAACTTTTAATAGTGAGAACCTTAGTGTTGGGTAAACTGCTGCACAATTACTGGAAATGCTGAGAGTCTTTTTGAAAAGTGCAGAAGTCTAAAGATAATGAAAAGTACATTTTTCGAATGTCAAGTCCCTTGATGATTTGATAAGCATCTGTCTAGTTGTACCCAGAAGAGATGGAAGATTAAACACCAGCACAGCACACAAGGAAACAGGCTGCAAACTTGAGGGCTTCCCATGGACCACAGAGTGCCTGGCTGACTCTTGGAGATTAAATCTGGGCTTTGTCCATGGGTGGACCCTGAGAGGAAAATTTTGCTTAAATGACCAGAGAATAGACAACGTTTTATGTTGATAATAATACTTACCATGTAAATTTCTTTATAAATCTTTGAATAAAATAAAAATTTATAACCCGCATATAAATTAACTCTTACTGACAAGCCCCACAGCCTTCTCTAGAGAGCTCAACAGAAAATATCTCCGCTGACTGTGAATTGTTCTTCTCTGAAAGCCAGCCAGCACTTCACTGATAGCCCTGGATAAGGAAGGCCAGATACAATTCTTTGAAGATGTTTAGCTGAATTCAGAACCAAAAATCCTACCTCCAGTTGGCTCCTCTGTGAGAATGGATGGCCGGCCTTGTTTCACAGCCTGAGCAATTGAGGTTTCAGATGAGATAAATTGCTTTGTTCCCTAGGGATGGAAAAGCTGGACTGTGACATCGATTCAATGCTGAGACTTTGCAGGTAAAGATAGGGTCATAGAGGGGAATAAAGATTTCAGCAAATTGGATTTTTGTTCTCAACAGTGGAAATAATTTAAGAAGCAGATAGTCTCTCACTCCAACTTCTCTTCCCTGTTCTCTGTCATATCACTGTAAAAATTCTCTCTATGAAAATTTCAATCTTTTTTCTTTGTAGTGTGTTTATTATCATCTTCACGAATTCTTTGACTTCACCACCTTTCTGGCACCACAACATTAGCCATTGAGATATTATTATAGATTCAGTTTTGCAATTTCATCCCCTTATCTCTATTTCGTCTGTCATTTCATAGTTTTAGTTCTTATTTTATCTTATGCTTGAAAACATTTGAAGCTTACAGTGTGTAACAGTTCCTTATTTTCTCAAATTTTTATCTAAGTGCCCTCAACTATCACTTTTTTTTAGAAAAGAAGTGAAATACATAACAGAACAATACACTGTAATAAATTGACCACTCATAATATTAAGTTCAACCTGAAATCCCTCCTCACTTAACAGAGACCATCTTTTATAATTCACAATGCTTTTGTCTGGGCAGGGTCAGTTTATCAATGATTTTTGGATGTTTTAAACCACATGAGATGAATACAATATAAGGTAAAATTGTTAATCTTGCAGAAGTTGTAGAATTTCCTGATGCTTAGGGGAGTTGGTGGTGGAGAACCTGAATCATATGAAAAGTAGTTGATTAATTAGCACCTGAGTTTGTTAATTTGGTAAAGATGATGATGAGACATACATGTTGAAAAGATAACTTTGCATATCAGAGTATTGTCAGAGGCCACTGGGAAAATTCATAATATTTTCAAATACTACAAAAAAATGATCATTTTTTCATAAAAGATGTGATACATGACGGCATCATATACTTCTGTCAGAAAATTTGCAATGAAGAAAATTAACACTTCAGTCATTTTAATTCTAACAATTTGTTCATGCTTACTAGTAGGTTAAAAAACTTTTTAGAAATAAAGTGAGGGCTGGCCCGGTGGCTTAGCGGTTAAGTGCGCGCGCTCCGATGCTGGTGGCCCGGGTTCGGATCCCGGGCATGCACCGACGCACCGCTTCTCTGGCCACGCTGGGGCCGCGTCCCACATGCAGCAACTAGAAGGATGTGCAACTACGACATACAACTATCTACTGGGGTTTTGGGGGAAAAATAAATAAATAAATAAATAAATCAAAAAAAAAAAGAAAGAAAGTGATAAGTGATGTACTTGCTTAATTTTTAATTTCTTTTAGTAAGAAAACTTTTTCATATTTTTAAAAAATATTTATTTGTATTTATTTTATGCTGAATTTATTCCTGGGCCAAAGATTTTTTTTTTTAATTAACTAACACCCATTCTTTTCAAACTCTTTCAAAAAGTTGAAGAGGAGAGAATACCCCTAAAGTCATCCTATGGGATTAACACTACCCTGATATCAAAGCCAAAGACACTAAGAGAAAAGAAAACTATAGGTCAATATCTTTGATGAATATTGATATAAAAATCCTCCATAAAACAGTAATAAACTAAATCAATCAACATATTAAAAGGATTATACAGCATTTTTCAGTGGGATTTACTCCTGGAATAAAGGATGTTTCAATATATGAAAATGAATCAATGTAATAAACCACATTAGCAGAATGAAGGAAAAAAACACATGATCATCTCAATGGATGCAGAAAAGGCGTTTGACAAAACTAAACATGCTTTCATGCTAAAACCACTAAAAAACCCCTCAGAGTAAAAGGAAACTACTTCAACATAATAAAAGCCATATATAGAAATCCACAGAGAACATCATATTCAAGGGTGAAGGAATGAAAGCTTTTTCTCTAAGATCAGGAACAAGGCAAGAAGGCCCATTTTCACCACTTCTATTCAACATGGTATTAGAAGTTCTAGCCAAGGTAAGTAGGCAAGAAAAAGAAAGAAATAGCATCCAAATTGGAAAGGAAGAAGTAATATTATATTTGTTTACAAATAGTATCTTATATGCTGAAACCCCTAAAAATTCCACCAAAAATTTGTTAGAACTAGAAAATTCTGCAGAGTAGTGGGACACAAAATCAACATGCAAAAACTAGTTGTTCTTCTATACATTAATAATAAGTAATCTGAAAAAGAAATTTAAAAACTTTACATTTTTATTTACAATAGCATCAAAAAGAGTAAAATACTTAAGAATCAACTTACTCAAAGAGGTAAAAATTCCAGTGATGGTTTTGCAATATTAGAAAAATCTATCCTAAAATTCATATGGACTCTCAAGGGACCCTGAATAACCAAAACAATCTAGAAAAAGAAGAACAAAGTTAGAGAACTCACACTTCCTGATTTCAAAACTTACTATAAAGTAATCAAAACAGTGTGGTATTGGCGTAAATACACACACTATGCTAATGAAATAGCACAGAGACCCCAGAAATAAAACTTTGCGTATATGGTCCAATGATTTTTGACAAAGGTACAAAGATCATTCAAAGGAGAAAAGATCAGTTGTTCAACAAATGTTGTTGGGAAAACTGGATACCCACATGCAAAAGAACGAGGTTGGACCCTTACTTTACACCATATACAAAAATTAACTCAAAATGGATCAAAGATATAAATGTTAGAGTTGAAGCTATAAAGTCCTTAGAAGAAAACACATGGTAAAAGCTGTGTGTCATTGGGTCCAAATGCCATTGTAACAATGATTTCTTTATGACACCAAAGACATAAGTAACAAAAAAAATAACAAATTTTACTTCATCAAAATGAAAAAGATTTCTGTATCACAAGATACTATCAACAGAGTAAAAAGGCAAACCATAGAAAGATTGAAAATATTTGCAAATCACAAATCTGATAAGGGATTAATATCTAGAATAAATAAAGAACATCTACAACTCAACAATAAAAAAACAACTCAATTTAAAAATGCACAAAATACTTGAATAGACATTTCTCCAAAGAAGATATAAAATGAACAGGAAACACATGAAAAGATGCTCAACATCACTAAGTATCAGGAAAATGTGAAATAAAACCACAATGAGATACCTTTTCACACCCATTAGGATAGTTACTATCACAAAATCAGAACATAACAAGTGTTGGCAAGGATGTTGAGAAATTGGAACCCTTGTGCTCTGAGTGTGAGAATATAAAACTGTGGAAAACTGTGTGGCAGTTCCTTCAAAAATTAAAAATAGAATTACTATATGATCTAGAAATTCCACTTATGGGTTCTGAAATAATAAAAATCATATTTATCAGCCTCTGTGTCCAGTTCTTGGCACAGAGCTCCTAAAACCTTTGTAATTTCCCCAGTGATAAGAACACTAGGAGAATCTTTTGTTCTATTGAGGCTACTCTGGGTGGGCTCCTGGATGCCTCCTGAATGGGGGCTGGTCACCAGAAAGACCAAGCCCTGATTAGAAGCTTGGAATTTTTAGCCCTACCCCTTATCCTCCAGAGAGAGGAGAGGAGCTGGAAATTGAGTTAATAATTGATCATGCCTATGTGAGAGAGCCTCCATAAAAATCCCAAGAGAAGGCGGTTCAGAGAGCTTCCAGGTTGGCAATGACAAGGACTGCTTGGAGACTGGTGTACCTGGAGATGGCATGAAAGCTCTGTGTACCGTCTCCATACCTTTCCCTATGCACCACTTCCAACAGGCTGTTCTTGAATTATATCCTCTTATAATAAACTGGTGACCTAGTAAATGTTTCTCTGAGTTTTGTGAGCCACTCTACCAAATTAATCAAACCCAAGGAGAAGGTTGTGGGAACCTCTGGTTTTTAGCCAGTAAGTCAGAAGTATAGGTAACAGCCTGGGCTTGTAACTGGCATCTGAAGTTGAGGCGAGGTTGGGTGGGTGTGCAGACTTATAGGACGGAGCCATCAACCTGTGGAATCTGATGTATCTCTGGGTTGTCAGCATCAAATTGAGTTGAATTATCTGGCGACCAGCTGGCATTCCAAGAATTGCTTGTTGGAGGCGTGGGGAACCCTCCTACATGTGAAAAAGTGAATCTGAGAACACCATTTATGGGTATACACGCAAAAGAACTGAACGCAGAGGTATAAAGACATATATGTACACCCGTGTTCTTAACAGCATTATTCAAAATAGCCGGAAGCTGGAATCAAGCCAGGTGTCCATCAATGGACGAACTGACAAAAAAATGTGGTGTATACACATAGTGGAATACTCTTCACCCTTAAAAAGGAAGGAATTCTGACACATGCTATGACATGGATGAACCTTGAGGACTTTATGCTAAGTGAAATAAAGCCAGTCACAAAAGGAAAAATACTGTATGATTCCACTCATATAAGGTACTTAGAGTAGTCAAATTTATAGGAATAGAAAGGAGAATGGTGGTTCCCAGGGGCAAGAGGGAGGGATAACAGGGAGTTGCTGCTTAATGGGCACAAAGTTTCAGTGCAAGGTGAAAACAGTTCTGTGGAAGGTTGGAGGTTATGGCTACACAACTATGTGAATGTATTGAATGACACTGAACTGTACACTTAAAAATGGTTAAAATTTTATGTTATGCATATTTTATGACCATTAAAAAATTAATTATTATCAACAAATGAACAAACACTAGCTACATGCGATAGCATGGATGAATATCACAACCATAAGGCTGCATAAAAGAAATTATATTCAAAAGACTATATATTTTATAATTCCATTTATATAAAATCCAAGAAAGAAACAAAACCGAGGTCTGGCTTCTAGTAATGGTGGAGTAGCCTGTTGAACTAACACTCTCACAGATAACAATGATAAAATCTGCACAAAATATTATATATATTTATACAGACTCGTGTGGCTATATGTAATACACATAAAATAAATGTGTACTTGTGTGTATGTATAAATCACTTCCAAAAGCAAGCAGAACTGAGAGGGAATCTTCCTTTAAATGATGGGAATTGCACCAGGAGATATTTGCAAGCTTGAGTCTTTTGCCTCAAAGCATTCCAAAATCTGCACATGGCCTAGACAGGGGAAAAACTACAGTCTTACTTGTCATGTTAGAGGATGTATTTTTGGGCTGGCAGAGTAGCTGGAAAGTTAGGGGAGAAATTCTGGAAGGGAGGGAGCCACAAAGAGGAAAATCGCAAAATATATATGTAAGTCTCTCCCCCACACACTCCAAATTGGCAGATCTTTGAACAACACACATGCAGGGTAGGCCCCAGAAGGCCTAGTGTAAAAATAGCAGTTGGAAGATGAAAGAACTAAACTAGGATTTCAGTTATGCCCACTGTAAATGAGATAGGATTGGAATTTCAGTCTAGCCAAGTTGATTCCCTGCTAGAAAAATAACAAAACTCTTCCAAGGAATACAATAGAATCCGGAGCCTCTATACCTATCTTTCATGATTTCCAGTACACAATTTAAAAGAAGCACGAGATTTGACAAAATAGGAAAATGTAATCCATATGTGACCAAAAGCAGGCAGTAGAAACTCTCCCCAATGTGTTCTAATTAGCAGTCAAGAATACGAAAGCAGTTATTATAAAGGTGATCATGGTGGTAAAGAAAAATATTCCCATAGTGAATGAACAGATGTGGGAACTCAGCAGAGAAGTGGAAATTACACAAAAGAACCAAATAGGAAGATGAAATAAAAAAAATACTTTTGAGTTTACCGGTAGATTAGAAATAGTAGAAAAAACATGAAGATACAGCAATAGAAATTATCCAGTCTGAAGAAAAGAATGTAAAAATTTTGAAGAAAAATGAAGAGAGCCTTATGACCTGTGAGATGATTGAGTCCCAAGCAGAGAGGGGAGAGACAGAAAAATTAAATGAGGCAGAAAGGCAAATCAATAAGTAATAGCATAAAACTTCCAAAATTTGTTGGAAAATCTAAAATTTTAGATCCCAGAAATTCAGCAAACCCACAAAATAAAATATAAAAGAAAAGCATACTTAGGTACACGATAGTCAAGCTACTAAAATCCAAAGATAAAAAGAAATTCTTAAAAGCATCAGGGAAATACACACATACAGTGGAAGACATTACATACAGGGAGAAATACTGTGAATGATGGATGATGTACTATCAAAAACAAAAGAGACAACTCAACAACAAAATGACATCATTCAAGTGCAGAAAGAAAACCCAAAAGTCAACACAAAATTCTACATTTAGCAGAACTCACTTTCAAAAAGGAAGTAGAAGCCATAATAAGATACTGCACGCCTATTAAATGGCTGAAATAAAAAATAAAAGTGCAAATACGACGTGCTGGTGAGGACTAGGAGCAATTAGAACTGGGAATGCAACATGATAGTTGCATTCAGAAAACAGTTGAGCAGGTTCTTATAAAGCTAAACATACACTTATTATATGACTCAGATATCCCACTCCTAGGTATTTACTGAAGAAAATTGAAAACTAATGTTTAAACAAAAATCTTTGTGGGAATCTTTATAGCCATTTTATTCATACTTGCCAAAAGCTGGAAATAAACTAAATGTCCTTCATCAGGTGAATGGAGAAAGAAACTGTGTTGCATTGGTACATTAGAATAGTACTTGGCAATAAAAAGGATAAACTCTGTTTTTTGTGTGTGAGGAAGATAAGCCCTGAGCTAACATCCAGTGCCAATCCTCCTCCTTTTTCCCCCCAAAGCCCCAGTAGATAGTTGTATGTCATATTTGCACACCCTTCTAGTTGATGTATGTGGAACACGACCTCAGCATGGCCTGAGAAGCGATGTGTCAGTGCGCACCATGGATCTGAACCTGGGCCGCCAGTAGGGGAGCACACGCACTCAACCGCTAAGCCATGGGTCGGTCCCAGGATAAACTCTTGATTCACACAACAACATGGATGAATCTTGGCTGCATTTCTCTAAGTGAAGGAAGCCAGATTCAAAAGGCTGTATAGAATATGATTCCATTTATATGACTTTCTAGAAAAGGCAGAATTACAGGGATGGAAAATGATCAGTGGTTGCCAAGGGATGGAGTAGGGGAAGGGGTTGAATACAAAGGGATAGCATGAGAGAACTTTGGGAGTGAAAAACACAGCTCTGTATGGTACTGTGGACATGTATGCATGACCATAAAGTCAAAACCCATAGAACTGTACACAGCAAAGAGTGAATTTTACTCTGCAAATTTTAAAAATCAATCAGGATGCTGGGGAACCCAGATGGAATGCAGTGACAAATGAATCTCACTGTATTACAAGCATGTGACATAACCATACAGAAGGAGTGGGGATGAAAGGTCCTGACCTAAGTTACAGTGGAAGACAGTGTTTTGACGGGATACTGTAAAACTAAAGTACTGGACATAAACACTGTACTCTAGGTGGTCAATTTGTTTTTCATAAGGGTATGGATTAGCAATTCTGAAACTAGTTGACACAGTAAACATATTGTAGCTAACTGGAGTTAGGTTTCTCACTGTTGGTGAAAGAAGTTACAAATAAACAAAAGGAGAATGCTAGAATAAACCCAGTGGTGCTGGCTTGGAGTTGGAAGTATCAGTATGAATCCATGTCTCTTTTAATATATCTATCAAAAAAGATAGATAGATTGATAGATCGATAGACAGATGCGTATACTTGAGTTTATATTCATACATACATTTCCAAGCTCTGCTGAGAGGGACTAGAAGCAGTGACACTCTAATATTAATGAGCACATCTAGCTCCCAGATCTTGTTTTCTAAATATCATTCTCCAATAAAAAGAACCAGGTTTTCTTGGAGAAATGGCTAATTCTAGGGCTGGAGATAGAAAATACAAAATGAGCCTGGATCATCTTGTAGTGCCAGAAAGTAGGAAAGTGCTTTAAAACACACACACACACACACACACGCACACACACAGAAAATGATGGGACGTGTCAAAATGAATCAGTCTAAAAGACTTCCCAATGACTCAAGCTGGAAAACTGTGAGCAACAAAATAAATAATGGTAGCATTGGATTATTACCCAGAGACTAAAATAAATATCCACGAGGCTATACTGATATAAAAAAGATTAAATAAGAAAGGAAGGGAAGGAAGAAAGAAAAAAGGGAAAAAAAAGAATGAGAGAAAGAGAGAAAGAAAGGAAGAAGGAAAGGAGAGGGAGGGTGGGGAATCTTCCTCACAGAGTTCCAAATAATAAATGCGCTAGATAGCATGAAATTGAAAATCGCCACTAGAACGCTACAGTAATAATTACTGTTGGAAAGATTGACTGATGAATGCAAAAACTGTGGAGGAAACTTAAAGAAGAAACAGTACAATTGCAGAGTCTCAAAGCATTTCCTTCCAAACATTTAACTTATTTCTCTTATTTCTTTAAAATACCTATGACTATTTAAAGCAAAAATTATAACACTGTATTGTGGGATTTATAACATGGGTAGATGTAAAATTTATGACAACAATAGCACAAAGGACAGACAGAGGTAGATGGAACCGTTCTGTAGCAAGTCTTCCATATTTTACATTGATTAAACTGGTGAACTATTAAGTCTAGGTAGGCTGTGATATGTTAAAGATGCATATTGTAATCTGGACCAACCAGTAAAAATCCAAAGGTGTGTCACTTAAATGCTAATAAAGGAATTAAACACCATACCAAAAAACGTTTGTACAAGACTGTTCACAGGAGATGACCTGCATGTCCCCAGGAGCAAGATGAGCGCACTTTGGGGCATCCACAGAGCAGAACGTCCTCAGCCGTGCCAAGGAGAAAACGCTGACACACATATGCTGAGAGAGACTCATCAACCTCGTGCTGAGGGAGGCAAGCTGGACAGAAACCAACACACATGGGATGATTTCAGCCAAGATGAACCTATGCTGAAAAAACCAGAACAGGGGTTGCATCGGGGGAAGGAAAAAATTGTCTGGGAAGGAACAGGAAGGAGTTTTCTGGGGGTGATGGAACTATCCTATTCTTAAAGGGATGAAAGTTATATGGGCATGTTTATTTGCCAAAACTGTACGGTTGAGATTTGTGCCTTTCAGTGTGCATACATCTTACTCACCACACACGCACAAAGGCTTAAAAGAATAATAAAGTGAGGTGAGAATGGGATGGAGTGTGGATGAAACAAAAATAGCAGATGATTAGTAGTTGTTGAAGCTGGGTGATGGGGCTACTATGCTATTTTGCTTATTTTGTATATTGTTTAAATTGTTCTGTAATAAAACACTTGTATAAGAAGACAAACTCGATATACAGTGTTCACTGGTAAGATATCAGTTACCTTTGGGGAGGAAATAGGGAGAAAGGGATTGTCGGGGCCTGAGTAAAGCTGGTGTTAGTTCTTGGTCACACAAGTGTGTTCGCTTTGTAATAATTCTTTGAGATTTACGTGGATGACTTCTGCATATATTTCTGTACGCATGTTATACATCAATAAACATTTTAAATCCTGCATATTTGCACAAAGATACTAAGTCAATATCTTAGAATAACAGCAGTGTTTTGTTTTAAAGTGGAACACATTCACTCATGACACCATTAGATGGATTTTAATACTCCCAAGTATCTATTAATGCCCTCATCCCTGCGTGGCTCCTGGGTCTTTCCATTTTTGCCTCAGTTTTGTAAGTGGCATGGATTTGAGTTTTTATGATGCCATCTTTCTCCAGCAAGGTCCACCCCCACCACGATGCTCACCAAGGCCTCGACACCTAGCACAGTGCCGTGTTCACAGCATGCACTGAAGACCTGTGAGACTGGGTTGGATGAGGAACAAAATGAGGAGCTCATGATGTTCGTAACTTATGTCTAGGTGCCATACTGTGACTTAGGAAATTGGTAGAGTTTTTCGATAGCTTTGCTATGCCTTCTAATTTTTCCTATTTAAAACAATGGGAAATAGGGTCTCAGAGTTCTTTCTCAGAGAAAGTCTGACATTTCAGGCACAGATTACTGACAATTATTAATGGCATATGACTTTCCCACCTCATCTTAGTGTTAAGTTTTTAATTCCTTACCTTGGAAATGACCTAACATTTCTTCTTCCAAATCTTGTAGTAATACCGATGCTCCAGAAAGTCAGGCCACAGATATTCTGCTGTTGTGCATCCTCCCTGCAAAGAAGTGGAGCTGTGCATCCACCAGTCTAAGAAGTGTGTGGTGCTGTAGTATTTGGAGTCAATCAGAAAAGCTAAATGGAAAAACGACTTCAGAGAATTATCACCATAACCCCCCACAGCAACAAATTATTTTGTGATTCTGAGGGTATATTCAAACAAGGATATTAAAACTAGTTCCCAAGGAGCCAGCCCTATAGTAGAGCAGAAATTGCATATTACCTTCCTGCACAAACTTGCCTAACATTGTGGGAAGGACCAAAGGGACGTTTCGGTGTTGTTGCCTATGTTAACGAGGCCAAGAGGTCCACACTGGGATAAGGAAGTCCAGTGAACCAGCCTGTGTGCAGCGTGGGAAAAGGGACATGTGTGTGGTCCCCTGAAGTGGCTTAGGGGTCACTTACCAGTGCGCCTGAGTTTCCTGTCTGTATAATGCAGGAATTGGGGCTGTCCAATGTGATGTTTTCTCCTTTTTATGACATGGCTCAGGGCAGTCCTTCTAAGACTCCTGACCAAGGTATGGGCCCTTCAGGCAGATTGGGTCCAAAGGGAGGATCTCTGCAGCGACCCTGACCACGGGTCCAGAGCGAGGATCATGGCAGCCTGGAGGGATGGGGGGATGGTAGGACAGTGGCCTTGAAAAGGCAAATTCCAGGATCCCAGGCACCTGGTAGTTCCATTTTAGATATTGAATTCACATTTCAAATACTGGCCAGGGAGCTTCCACCAGGGCTGCAAGCAACCTCAGCAACAGCCAGGCTGGTGAGCCCCACCCCTACCTGAGTCCCGGCCTCAAGGGATGCAGCCCAACCACACTGCGCATACTCTGGGAGGTGGGCAGGGCATGGAGAATGGGCGTGGTATAGAGAAGAGGGTTGGATGGAGAATCAGAGGCGTGGAGCCCAGGGCCCGAGAGACAAGGCACGAGTTGGGGCCACGAGCTGTGCATGCTGGGAGCTTTTCTCTCTTAACCGCTCCCAGCTGGCAACCCGTAGGGCTGCAGGACTAGAACTCCCAGGAGGCTCTGGGCACGAGGCCGTGCCTAGCTCTGGGGGGAGGAACAGGGCAATGTGAGCTTGGCCGAGGGCCAAACCCCCATTGAATCAGGACTCTGGCCCTGCACCCGCTCCAACTGGACTGAGTCCCGGAGGGAATGAGAGGGACCAGGGAGTTAGGAGGGTGTGGCGGCTGCAGTGGCAGCCGCGGGCCTGCCACATGCAACTGCTTTTGTCCAAAATTGAAGCTGGACTGGCGCCTCTTCCCCACCACCTCCCTCCGTTGCTTGATTCCTCCTCCCACCTGCATGCCTGTGGGTCTTTCCACAGCCTCCTACCTAGTCCAAGGCCAGGTGTTTCTCTAAAGTGCTTATGGGAACTGGTTTGACATCCCAGAAACTTTCCAGTTTGCCTGCTGCCCTCTGCCATCTCCAGCCAAAGTGCCATCATTTCATCAGCTTTTGGGAGACATTCGCCCTTGTGGCCCCTCTTGCAAGCACAACTTAAGAGTTTGCAGGGTGGTAGCATTGGCTGTTGCTTGCCTTTTTCACAGGTGTGGAAGTTGAGGCATCCTCGGGGTTAATCATTGGTTTCCCCAGGATCTGCTAAGAGCAGAGGGGAACAACACAATTCCCAGGCAAGTATCTAGTAAGCCGTTTTCACTAACCCATTCCAGTGCAGAGGCCTCCAAAACAGCATCCTTAAGATGAGAATAGCTTAAGCATTTTGCCCTTTAGATTGATCACCTAATCTCAGCTCAGGCCTGAGTGGCCAGTCTCTCAGGGACATGAGTGATGACTCTGATCCTTCAGGAAGAGACCGGTGGTCCAGCTTTGGGAGAGGCATGTTCATGGTAGACAGCACCTGGGCAGCATTTGAAACCCGTCAGCTTTAACATCTCTGCTTTGGATTCTGGCAAGTTTCCAGGATAAACATGCCCAGGGATAGTCAAATGTACCGTATTCTTTAAAAATTGATTAGAGTAGTGAAAGGAACAGAGCATAAAATATCCTGATTATTTGCAAAAGATGAAATGCAAGCAAGACCTTCTTGTTAATTTTTTTCTCCTCATTCTCTTGGCTGTACTATACGCTTGAATGCAGAAAGAAAAAATTTGCATTGCCAAGTTATCTTTTCCTGAGATTGGTAAATTAACTTAAAAGTCTTATTGAAACCTGTGGAGGAATGGTTAGCAGCTTTCATGATTCATGTCCTCCCTAAAAACCTGGGTGTTGATCTACATGAAAAGAAGTCCTTGTTTATATTACACATCCCAATAGGTTACATTTCCGATTCCTGAATGTGGGATATCATCAAAACAACTGAAAAAGCTGGTCATGGAAACTGGACCCTGTCACTATGTGAAGAATTTACCTCTTTATGAATTAATGACTCGAATTCTTTCACATTTTTGTAAAGAACGGACGAGAAACTCTGCAGTGTCTCTGAATGTGGCAAGACGGGGAATTCTCCTTAGACCACATCCTCGAGTTCTTCTCTCGTGTTCAATAGACCCGGGTGATAGTCCGTGTGGTCAGGTGCAGCGCCGCTCCCCCAGCCCCCAGTGTTCCATCCTACTCTGGCCTGTGACCTCTTCAGGGGGTTCTGATGACACTCCTCCACAAGGGTTGGAAGGAGACATTGTAACATGAGGATATTCATCATCTTAAAACAACGATTAATGGAGAGGAAAGTCTCGGGTTCTGTGTGCTCCGATGCAACTGCTGTTGGGGTGTGGCTTCAGTGACCACTGTGCTCCCAGCAGTCCCCACAATGGCTGTCTCAGACATTTGATCTCCTGGTGCAACCACAGCAGCTGTTGACAGAGCTGAGCGCTCGTGGTTCAATGTCTTCCGTCAGATTTTGTGGCTCTGACCCTCCTATGCTCACCCCCTTCCCATTCCTATCTGCTGAGTTGATTGCTTTGTAGTTGTTTCCTAGGAGCCACTGTGTGTAACTGGATTTCACAGTGTCTTTAGAGACCCATCTTCACTACACGAGTCACTGTACAACAGTGACTTATCCTGGTGTAGCCCGTGTTCATCATCTCCAGTGGAGCTGTGAAGAACCCTGCTTACTAGTACCCTGTCTCATTCTCATGCTGCTGGGGCTGCTTATGAAGTTGAGCATCCCGTCTTTGGTCTCATTGCCATTATTCTTTTCATCGATTATTTTGAAGTCGGATATGACTTTGTTAATAATGTGGACACTTGCTGTCACAGGAACTTTTATGTAACTTCCCCAACAGCTCTGTGAAGTAGTCCTGTGATCCCCATTTTACAGGGGGGGACACTGAAGCTCAGAGAGATGGAGTAGCTTCCTTCACGTCACACAATTTCTCGGTATATTTTGTGTCTCCACCTGGAGCTCCGCTTCTCAGGTGAGTGCACTTAGGTGGTGTTCCACTTTATGCCTCTCTGCCAGTCTCCCCAAAGGCACACGCCCCATCCTGAGTCCATTGTCTGCTTGATGGCAGTCACCCTGCACAAACAGTCTCCGGGCAGGGATTGGACTAGCGGGGAGTGGTCCTCCGGCTTACTCTGGGCAGGTACTAGGTTCATGGCGAGAGCTGGAGCAGTGGAAGATACTGACCGTCACTCACCTGGAAGGTTTGTTATGTAGAAATACTCCACTGACTTTTTGCAGGTGTCATGTCTTCTTTGTCTTCATTGCTCCTCTGGGCATTCTCCTACAGTCCAGGCTGTGCAGTAACATAGAGTACAGAGACTGGTGAACATAATACTGTTGCCATGCACCAAATGGTCACATCACTCATTTTTCTAATTATGAAACAAATACACACTGTAAAAAAGTCAAATTGCACTGATCTATGTAGAGTAAAGTGAAACATTCCCCTTTCATCCCCTTCCCTGCAAACTCACTCTCCTACTCAGAAGAAACTATTGTTAAGAGGTTGTGACTTATTCTTCTGGAAATTTCTTATGAATTTATAAATACACAAAATTTTTTTTAAACATAAATTACATAACTACATCGTTTGCAATTTGCTGTTTCCTAAACCATATATCATAGACCTCTCTCCTTATCAGTGCACATCACTCTAACTTACCTTTTTAGAAGTTTTAGAGGTATTCCAAAGAATAGGTATACCATGATCTGTTTATATCTTCTTTGATAGCAAAGGGATTACATCCAGTTTCACTATTATACATAATGCTGCTATAAGATCCTTGTATGGAATTTATTACACTGCTTTCAACTGCTCAATATGCTTTGTTTCCTTTTAGTCAGAGACTATGATATATTTTTAACACTTTTACGGGAATTATTTTATAGGGAAATTAATTTTATCACTGAATAACGACATTTATGCGGAAGCTGGACTTCAAGGTCATCCATGTCAGTATTCTGGAGAAAAATAATGAAACTTAGAAGGTATTATGCTTGCTCCATCACATTCTAACAAGTCATGTTAACAATGTGAGTTGAATCTTTGAATAGCCTCTACTTTCTCTGTTCAGATGAACGATGACTTTTTCTTGTCTTGAAAACTTCTGACTCCAAGAGCTCTCAGTTGGGTTTCAGAGAGGGTAAGATATTGGTGTTGTATCTATTTCTCTTCAGCTGTAGGCTGCGTCTTCTAAAGATCATAGAATTGATCATGGTCCAATCGATATATGTGATTTGGTTCAAAAATTCAAAGTAATGAACTCAACATAGGAATCTATATCTTTTGTTCTTAATAAAGAATTTCCTTTGATATCCTTAAGTCTCTGTGATTACTAGTAAAAACTCACCTATGGGTGAAGAGATGTGGTTCTGCTGACAATGTCTGGCTTGAACATCCATAGTTAAGCCTGCCACATCTGTAGGTAGGTTACACTTGACCTCTTGATGACCTCTGCCCTTGGTCTTTGACCTGGGAAAAATAAGAATTTAAAAAAGCTGCTGTTATTAGCACTCAATGCTAGAAACGCCCATTAAAGAGTGAGTTTGGTTTGGTAAACCAAAGGGAGTATAAGCAGAACAAAGTCATTAATATCTATAAAATTTCAAAAAATTCTAATTTTTAAAAATATAACTCTGTTTTTGCCACAGTGCAAACTGTGTATATATGAATGACGTATCCCTCTGTCCATTTCTTAAGTTATTTCCATTGATTTGATGGATTTATCTTCAAACCTGGATTCCAAGTGTGAAAGGACATCTTGGTCCTTCAAAAAAAAGAAACCATTGAGATTTAATTTTCCTTTAGCTCGGCATCCCAAAGGTTTGAGGAATAAATGATCATGTAATGATACAATGATTTTGAAATCTAATTGTTAATTAGAGGGGTGTAAGAGATGACCGAATGGTGGTTCATCACCATGGTCAAGGGTATTGTACACACGGACATGTAAACACGATTCAGGAAGCTGCTTCAGCACCGTGACATCACTGAGAACCACAGTGCAGGGGGATCTAGGCACAAAGCCGTCTGCCTCGATCTCCTGGGTTACATGTAGATCCAGGTGTCTTGACAGTGGCTTCAGAGAAGCTAACTTTTATCTATTTCTCCCCTTCCTTATCTCCAGTTTACCTCAAACACTCCTGACTACCATATTTTAAAGTAAGACCAATTATAGTTATCTATGTGAGATTCTTGTTTATTATTAGAGAGTGATAGTCAAGGATACCATCAAATATCATTTAATTGACCTAATTAAATTTGTTGTACCTTATAATTGATTAGAACACTACATTTAGTTGAGCGTTTGATATTCACCAAGTGTGTTAATCTGCTTACAACTGCTATGTGCCTGACTCCTCGTAGAAGTGTATCTTTGGCCCATCACAAGATTTTAATGACTCAAATCATCATAAATTAAGATAATGTACTGTCTTTTGGATGATAGGGAGACATATGGGTCCATTTTGGAAGTATGCCCATCTGTCTTTGCTGCCCATGGGAAGTTGCTGGTTACTAGGTCTCCAGGTGGCTTGCACAAGCCCTAGGTCTGTAATAGCTTGGTGCCTCTCCTTCTAATTGGGGTAGAAATAAAAGAGATCAGAGAGACTTATTAAAGTTTTGGTTGCATGAAGTCTTCTATGAAGACCATCCATGCATAGTGTTCTGGATAGCTCTCTGTTCCTAAGACTACTAGTTACTTAAAGGGCTTGTCGGGAACTGTGAAAGGTCTGATATTTTACCTTTCCTGCAAGCTAATAAGTCAGCCTACAATGGTTTTACAGATGCTGGCAAAAGACAGGAGACCCATGGGTCAGAGACAAAGGACTTAATGACACAGCAATAGCAGTGGCCAGAGTATCAGCATTGGCACTGGTTCACTAAATCCCACTTCCTACAGGCTGATACACAGTGGGCCAGGTGACATGCAGAGGGTTACAAGATCTCAGAGCCTAAGGAATTCAAATCTTTGATAACGGGCAGGATGTCTGCTAACCTTTGCCCTGGGGGGGTGTTATTTTTATTATACTGGGCAGTAAGCAAGGCTACCCTTTGCTCCAAAGGAGGCCACTATTTCTATCTTCCAAGCCTCCCAGCTCTACACACATCCTTGAAAAGATAAGCTGGTCTTACTGGCTTTCAAAGATAAGCTTGAATGAGACTTGATCATCATTCAGTTCTTCTGTTTCCTTTATTGAGATTGTGCAAATATGCTCTTTTCTCTGTAAAGTTCATTAACTTTATTCATACATAAGGGATGCTTTTGGTTTTATTTGTTAAGTTGAAATTGTCTTATTAGAGGAAATGATGAAACTGTTATGGGTTGGATCTGAAAGTATGCTTTTCCAGGAAAAATGTGAAAGAAGATCAGTGCTCACAGAACTTTGCCACAAGGAGCTGATAGCAACTTAAATTATTTTAATTTGAATAGTGTTTTGTACATCTTTCTTCCATTTACTTCATCCTCTCTGCTTCCTGTAACTCTCATATGGGAATGGGGCACTTTCAGGGATTCACTGAACTCATTTACAATATTCAAATGGTGTTGTTTGTTGTGTTTTTTTTTATTGAGGTAAAGTTGACATACAATATTATATCAGTTTCAGGGGTACAACGTAATGATTCAATGTTTGAGTATATATTGAAATGATCACCACAATGAGTCCAGTTAACATCCGTCCCCATACATAGTTACAAATGTTTTTGTCTTGTGATGAGGACATGGCATATTTCAAGGTGCAGAAGACTCAACGATGGTGTCATACTTTTCTATATACAGCTTGATGAATTTGGACATAAGTATACACCCTTGAGACTGTCACCACCATCAAGGCCACAAACATTTCCATCACCTTCCAAAGTTTTCTCTCACCTCCTTTATTACTATCATTCTGTGGTAAGAACTCTTAGTATCTACTCTAGTAGCAAATGTGACGTATGCAATAGAGTTTTGTTAGCTGAAGGCACTACGCCGTATCCTACATCTCCAGAACTTATTTATCTTGATAACTGAAACTTTGTATCCTTTGACAATCAGCTCCCCATTTCTCCATCTCCCCAGCCCCTGCCAACCACCATTCTAACCTCTGCTTGTATGAATTTCACAATTTTAGATTCCACATATGAGTATTTGTCTTTCTCTGTCTGCCTTATTTCACTTAGCATAATATCTTCTAGGTCCCTCATGTTGTCAAAAATGGCAGGAATTGCTTCTTTTTTCAAGGTTGAAGAATATTCCATTTCTTTATCCATTCATCATCAGTGACGTTTAGGTTACTTCCATATCTTTGCTATTGTGAATTAGCTGCAAGGAACATTAGAGTACAGGTATCTTTTTGAGACCCTGATTTCAATTCCTGTGTGTATATACCAGAAGTGGGATTGCTGGATCATATGCTAGTTTTCTTTTTTGGAGGAACCTCCATACTGTTTTTCATAATGGCTGTACTAGTTTACATTCCCATAAGGGTTCCTTTTATTTACATCTTCACCAATATTCGTCATTTTTAGTTTTTCTGATAATCGCCATCTTAACAGGTGTGAAGTGATAGCTCATTGTGGTTTTGATTCGTATTCCCTGATGATTAGCGATGCCAAACACCTTTTCATAGACCTATTGGCCACTTGTATATCTTCATTGGAAAAAGTCTATTGTGGTCCCTTGCCCATTTTATAAATTGATTTGTCTTTTTGTTATTGAGCCAACACAAAAAAAGGAGAACAAAATTTCCAGGCATTATGGATGCTTCCCAGTTGATGCAGATGGTTTTGTGTTTACAGTGGTACCAAAAGATCATGTTTCGTGTTTTTTCTTCGGCTTGTTATAAGACCCGCAGTAGCTGCAGCATGGCAGATAATCGGGATCTTCTGGGTTTGGAGGTTTACAAAATAAATGAGTGGTAAGGATTTTTTATTTTTCCAAGGAAGTTATTGTGATCATTGTCCATGGAATCCAGGATTAGATAGGTGGAGGAGAAAATTAAGGTCAGGAATGGTGATCTGGCATTACTTCTGATCTTGAGGGACAGGTATTTACTGCATGAGTGTTTGAATAAAAATATTAGAGATCAGGAATTTGTGGTGGGTGAATATGTTTTCTGAATTATTTACTTTTGAACACAACCACTTGGATTATGTGAACATCTGGGATATGGGAGTAAGTCGTTAGCAGGGGGTGGTTGATAATATCACTATTGATTTAACCTCTATGAACACCAAGTGGTCAATGGATTAAGCAAATGAGTAGACAGAAAACACAGAAATGGTAAAAATTGGGATTTAGTAAAGGACTGGGGACTGACTGTCCTGAGTGGGAGTGCCAGGACTTGTGCGGTTGAGAGTGACAAGGACAAGAAGAGAATAGAATCACACTCAAACAAGGAGGGGGTGTTAACAGGATGGAGGGGGAGAAATTATCTGGAGTAGCTTTGAGTTTTGACCTTGAGCTTTCTGTTCTTGATGCAAATCTGCCTGATGACATCCTGGGACACAGGTCAGATCTATCCCCAGGGGATCGAGGGAGGGTGGAAGTACAAAACAGCCAGGATAATTGTCCTAAAAAGGCAGGCTTCCTTTATCATTTGACCCACTTTCATGATTGGTTTATCTAGGGTAAGAGGAAAAGAAAGATGATAAGAAGGATGATAGTCACGTCTTCGCAGACTTGGTGAACACAGAAGGAGCAGCAGGGGCCTGGCTTCCTGAGGACAGGTTTAGGCTGAGGGCTAAACCCACCGCAACAGCCTGGAAGAAGCTACATCCAGCAGGATAGACGAGCACGGAAGCCAGAGACCTGCTGATGGCACCAGCTCGGCAACTCCTCCTGGAACAGCCCAGCCAACACCACTGTGTCCCATGACCAGGGCCTCCTGCCCAAAAATGGCACCCTGCTGCCCATGGGCTGAACAGATCCCTCTGCTTGTTAACCTGGACAAGATAGATGGGAATGTTTCAGAGAATGCTCAAGTGAGAAACTATCAAAACCACAGCCCACTCAGTCCCCTGCCCCACACTCCCCTCCTCTCTTTCCAGACCCACAGCCTCCACTCTGTCTTGGTCATCAGTTCTCTGCTCAAGGACTCGTCTTGGCTATAGAGCTCCTTAAGTTTTTCAGAGCTTTACCCGAGGGGAGGGGAAAGAGGGAAGGATAAATTTAGGGATAATGTGAGGGGTCTGAGTGCAAATCCCTTTTCTTTGACAACCCAAGAGATTCAACCTGCCTGGAGGAGTGTTCTCACTGGGCTCCTCTGAGCGCTAAGGTCTCATGGGACTGGGAGGGGACTCTCCTGTTGGTCACTGGGGTCTCCACTCCCCAGCTCTACAGAGCAGCTCTGTTTTGACCACTATGAGTTTCAACTGACCATAGAGTTCTGTTGCTATAAACACTTGAAAATCTCCAATGTGGCTCAACCCAGTACCTGACATTTAGGGAAACTGAGTCCTGAAGCAGAACTGGTTCACTAAGGACACCAGGAGACTTAGAGACCAACTGCCGACGCCCAGGCCCTGTCCCCAGCATTTGCTGCCTCCCAGGAGTTCCCAGCTGACTGAGGCGCCAATGGCAGTCATACAGGAGATCCCCCATCCATCCTGGTCCTCCTATGGAGAGAGGCTTACCCACGGGGAAACTTCCCCCGATGTGTTCTTCAGGTGGCTTGTGGAAGTTTTCTGCAGAGCAGAGATGACAGTGCAGGGCGAGGAGAAGTTCTTCCAGATCTCGCACTCCTGGGGAAGGGAAAAGAATGAGGTGTGAGGTTGGGCACTGGAGCCCCGCTTGCTCTAGCTTCAGTCCCCTTCTATTTAAATCTCCCCTCCTGGATGAGACAGATGCTCAGGGAGCCCCAGAAGGACATTTAGGACTCAGAGAGTAACACTCACAAGGAGGAGGAGTTTAGCTCAACCCAGGGAATTAGACAGGTAGGAAGTGAGCATCCTCCCACTAGGACCTGGAGTCAAGGTCAGTGGGCCCCTGGCAGGAAGCGCCTAGGGACTTGCAGGAGCTTAGACCACACACTGCAATCCTGGGAGCTGATAAAGGTGGAGAGGCAGTTCCCAAGTCTCCAGAGAGGGGCTCCACTGGGCCTCCCACGGCACGCCTGGGCCACCTGGACCCAGTGCTCTACCACCCTCGCCCTGTCCTGGGCTGTCATGCTCGCGTCCCTGAGGCAGGTGGTGATGACGAGGCTGGCCACCCTTCTGAACTGGTCGATGGTGGCCTGGATGGTGGGTGTCTAGTGCTCACTGCCAGGCTTGTTCTTCTTGTGCCAGGTGGATCCCAGGCACTGAGAGGGCACCACCTTCCAGAAGAGCTCCTGGGGAACAGGGGGAATGTCATCCAGCCCTGCCACAGGTCACCTCTGTGTCCACAGCCCCTGAAGTCCGACACAGGTGTCACAGTTTAGAGCTGGAGCTCAGGAAGCTCAGGATGTGTCCTGAGCCTTGTGAGAGTCCCTGGGTTTTCTTCTCTGTCCACCGAGGGTGCCCAGCACAGGATGACCCAGGACCCAATCCCGGCAGGGAAGGGAGAGGGGCATTTGCACCCAGCCCGTCCTGGCTAACTCCAAGCTCCAGATGGTGGCTCAACTCTGCTCATGTCAAGGAGGCATCTTCCACCACCTTGATCTCCGCTCTGATCCCACTCCCCATTCTGATGCACATTCCCCCGTGGCAGCTACAACCACTGGCCTTGTCTGTCTCCCTTGTAGTGAAGCACACATCAGGTGTCAAGTCCTGAGGCTGTTGAGCCTCCTGAGGAGACGGCAGGGCCACCGTAGACCTGGCTGCACACAGTGAGTTCCCCTCCACCGCTGATGGGCCAGGCCCTGTCCAGCTTTCCATCTCTTCTACATCATGGAGCCGGCACAGCCACTCTGTGCAGCAGGTCCTGTTAGTGTCCACCTCTACGATCTGCAGGTGGACAGCAAAGGCTTGGGGGTTCCAGAAGTTGCCCAGGTCATACGGTTGGTAAGGGGTGGAGCTGGGATTTGGGCCCAGATCATGGGAGTCTGGATCAGGTCTGGGACAACGATGGCAGAGGGAAGGCCTGTTCCACCCTGCCCTGAGAGCCCAGCTGCTCACCGCATCCATCACGGTCAACCGCTCTACCACCTGCTTAGGAGAGAAGGCCGTGAGGTTGGGCTTCTTCTCACGCTCCTTAACAGCCACAGGTGGAGACAGACTTCCCACTAGAAATGATGGTCCAGGTGACTCCAGCTCAGCAGCTCCCACTCCTGCTGGAGCCGATGTTGGCCCTTGCTCCAGCTCCAACACTGCTGATGGAGGGGACGCTGGCTCCAACGCTAGAAGGGGTGATGTCAACGGAGCTGTAGCCAGCTCTACCTCCACCACTGCCCACTGCTCTGCTTCTGCCACTGGCTGGAGCTCTGCAGCTGGCGCTACAGTGGGATAAAGAGAAAGATTCACCCACATAGCTGACTGTCCATGTGTCCCTCTAAACACAGGAAAGATCCCACTTCCCTTCCAGGAATATGCAGCCTGCAGTCCCCCTTACCCTCTGCCTCTGTCTCAGTGGCCTCCAGAAGCTCAAACCGGGCAAGGGTAAGAGGGTCATGGCAGCTCAGCTCCGAACCAGGCAAGGTTACCTGCGTGTACATCCCCTTTAGCTTGAAAAAGGGACAGCCCCAGTCTGGTCATGCCCTAGTTCTGCTCCAACCTGGTTATCTCAAGGTCCTGAGTGTGGAGACCCTCTGCTCCTGCTCTTATCTCAGAGCAGCACTGGATGGTGTTTGTGGCCTCAGGCACCTTCCCCTTGCCTAGTGAGTTGGTGAAATTGAAACCATTGGGCAGCTCCTCGATGACCTTCTGATTGGAGTTCTGCAAAGACTGCTCTGGAGCTGGGCCAGAAGGAATCAGGGGCTGCCTGCACACTGCCACTGGGGTCAACCCCCAAGAGAAAGTCTGCTCCTCAGTTCAGGCACAGAGGGACATCCCTGCAAAGAACTGTGGTCAGGCAGGAAAAGAGATGAAACCTCTATGGCTCAGTAACATAAGAGTAGAGGAGCTCACCTTCTCATGCTGCCAGCCATGACCTGGGCTATGAACATGACAGGCCCACCATGCTTCCGACACCTAACAACCAGCTCCTGCCCAAGAATGGCCTACCCCTCATACCCTGCCTTCTCCCCTCTGCACAAACACACACAGACACACACACACACGATGAAGTGTAAGGGGTGTGGGGCTGATCAGGTGGGATCACAGTTGTGTCCTGGCCTGCACTAGCCTTTCCTGGGCTGCCCCGTGTTACCCTTCACTGCCTCCTGCCAGATGTCCAGAGGCGTCGGGGATGAGGGCTGAGCCAACGTCGGCAACGACCAAAAAGTTTCTCTTTCTGGTTTTTTTTGAGCCTAGATCCTCCAAAATTTGGGATACAACAACAAAATATTTTTGCCTGTTGACTGTCTCCAGTCAAGTGAGCTGAATTGGGGGCTGTGGGTGCCTGGTTACCAGAGTTCTAAGATCTGTTGAGGTTTATGACCAAGGAAGTGAGGTCATTTTTCAAGATTCCTTTACCTGGGCCCCTTCCCTCAATCAGACTTGTCCAGAGCTGCCGCCTGTGCCCTGGCTGCTAACCCTCCTCCCCCATGTCATCTCTTGAACTGTACACAAGGAGCCTACACAGCCCTAGCCACAGCTCCCTGGAAACCTAAGTCGGGTCTTAGCTTTGAGGAGACAGAGACGAATGCAGACCTCCTTTTTCTTACCAGTTCTTCATCCTGAGAAAGTCCCTGTACCTCTCAGGTCCTCCTCAGTCTCTAAACCTGCACCATGGGGATCAGGCTAGAATCTACTTCCTAGGGATGTCACCCGGTGTATATGACATAATATCTATTACCCCTGTGGGCTGGTGTCACATGTACGTAAGGCACAAACTTAGAGATGGAAGAATAACAAGAAGGGGTGACAGGTAGCACAGAACACCACTCAAAACAGGCCTGGGTTCTAGCAATGTGATATTGGAACAGTCGCTTCCAACTTGGCCTCATTTTCAGGTCAGCATCATGAGGGGGTTGAAACTAATGGAAATTTAGATACTGCCATCCTGTGGCATAAAACCATTCAATTGTTTCCTGTTTAATGGAGAATGTGACCCAAGTGCCTCATCTTCGCATACGAGGTGGGCAATCTCCACAGTGGTACCTAGTAAGCGCCACCCATGGTATAGCCATCCCAGTGGAACCACTAAGTAGTTAGTAACTGGCTTCTTAACATAATAACAGCCAAAGTGATGGGATGTCTTGTCTAAATTTTAACTAAAAAAGTCTCTCACTTCCTCTTACTCCCTCTTTCATGTCCCATCTCTCTCTCTCTCTCTCTCACTCTGTCGAATCCCTGTAACTGAGGAATCAAATACCAGTGTTTTTGGGCTGCCCAATGTGGACGCCTAGAGAGGAGAGAAGCACGAGATTGCCCAGGCCAACAGACAGAAAGAAACTCAGGCTCTCAGTCCAAACTGAACCCTGAAAGCTGAGAGTGAACTTGGGGGCCAGTCCTCCCCAAGTTGAGCCTCAGTTGCAGGCCACACAAGGGGGTGATGAGGTAAGAGGGAAGAAAGGACTGTGGGAGCTTTCTGCCTGATCCACCTGGAAGAGTGAGGGCGAGAACAGTGTCATGTGACACTGAGTCCTCAGGAGAACCTGTGAGGTAGCTGGAATTCTCACACCTTCCAGATGAGGAAACAGCCTCGGGGAGGCCTGGCCCAAAGCCCAAGCTCACACCCAGAGTGAGAGTTGGAGCTTGGCTTGTTCTAGGATCACAACACCTTGGAGGATGGAGTGCTATTGGTACCAGATGCCTGGAGTCAGATGTCCACGGTCAGAGGCCAGCGGTGCTGGAGAGAAATGGAGTGAGGGGACTATGGTCTTACTGACACTCACCTCGACCCTGGCAGCAGAGGCCCTCCACGTTTGCCCCCCCACAGATCAGCCCCCAGAGAGTGCAGGAGAAGCAGCAGCAGCAGCAGGTGAGTGTGCCTGTGGGGGAGGGGTTCTGCCCTCCCAGCTGGAGGCCCTCAAATCAAGAGAGGAGGCCCCTTCCTCTTGCTGCCACAGTGCCTGAATCCCCCAGTAGAAGTGACCGGGGTGAGGGCCTGGAAGAGCTGGTGCAGGATGGGTTTGTTGTGGGGAGGGCCAGGGACTGCACACCCTGTGATTTGCCAGAAGCCGGCCCTGGGAGGTGAGGAGGAGGAGTGTGGTTTTCTTGGGCTGTGAAAGGAGGAGGAGTTGAGGGGAGGCTGCTAAGGGTCTTGGCTGCTCCCCGTGGGAACCCTGGGGTGGGCCAGGAGGCTGAGGGTGAGGACTTTTCAGGGGAGGCTCTGCAGGGGGCTGACTTGAGAGCAAGGACTCATCCCACCCACACCCCGATATCACAAAGTGTCGTCCCCTATCTTGGCACTTTCCTTGGTCACCTGCTGATGCTGCACCTGCTGATGGGTGATAATCTCGAGATGGGTGCACCTGAGGACCAGGCAGGGAGGACCAGGATCCTGAGCCTTGGGATGGGGAGCCCCCGAACTGAGCTCTGAGCTCTCAGCACTTGGCACATCTCCTGTCATAAGAGCCTCTCAGCCACCCCTGGGAGCTGGGGCATCAGGCCCATCTTAGGGATGAGTGAACAGAGGCTCCACCTGAGACACCCATTCTGGTTCCTCAGGCTGGGGAAGCTCAGATCTGCCTGACGGCACAGCTGCTTGAGGTTTTATCTGAGCTGGACGCAGCCTCTCCCTCCCACGCTGCCCATGGAGGGAGAGAGATGTCAGACCCCTCCAAGTCAGGCAGCACATAAGTGGCTGAGCAGTCCCCTCTGCCTGAGGCCTCAGCCTCCAAGTCTGTCATCAGAGAGGGTTGTGCTGCCAGGTCCCTCAGCCTCTCCCCCATGTCCTGCTTCTCTGGAGCCCAGATCCCAGCCTAGGTCCAAGTCCTGTTTTCTGTGCATGCCCGGCCCCCTCTGGGGACCTGGCAGTAGTGCAACATGAGAAGGGGTGGGCCTAGGGGTCTAGTCAGGCTAGAGGGCCCTGTCTGATGGACTCTGGCTCTCTGCCTTCCAGGGGAATGAGATCAACCTGAGAAGAGGACTGAAGTGAACAGCTGCCGCACTGCCTGCAGGGGAGGGGAAGGAGGAGGAAATCAGAGACCCTCTGGGCAGAACAGTCCCTGGCTCCACCCCCTGTATCTTACATTTAGTGGAAGAGTTTGATAACAGAGAAGTGGGAGACCCAACCAATTGGCGGGTGGGTTGAGGGGAAGATGACATCAAGGAAAACATCCTGGAGGAGGGGCTGATTATTCCCATTCTGAGAACAGGTAGAGCCTGGATGGAACTGGAGGGAAGGAGGGTTCCCAGGATGGTCCCCTGCCCCACTCCTCACCACCCACAAGGTCCATGAAGCATCCCCCACCCAGGCCCTATCTGCATCCTCTCCTTCCCTCTGGTCCCAGGAATACCCAGTCATGAGGGCGATCCTTCTGCTCCAGGTGGCCGCAAAGAATTACAACCTAGAGCCCGAGGAGCGATTTGGGGCCTGGTTCTAGGACATGGAGCTGCTCAACGAGAATGATAGGTGAGGCCGGGCAGGAGTTGGGTGAGGGCAGGGGTGGACGCTCCCTGTTGGCCAGTCCAGAGAGCCTGTCTCCGTGGCCCCCCACTCAGCCCCAGGTCTTATTGCATGGCGACCTCTGGGACTCCTAGACTCCAGCTGCTGGGCAGGCAGTGGGGGGACACCTGAGGTGTGTCTCCTGGTAGGCTCACAGGTGCCTTTCTGTCCTGGAGCTACAGCCTGTCCTGCCAGTTGGACCCCCCAGACCTAGTTGGCCAGAAGAATACTCAAGGATAAGAAGAACCCGCCATCATTAAGGTCAGGGGTGAGTGAGTGTCTGGGCCGTGGTGACTGACTCCCAGGGGTTCAGTAAAGCTTCGGGCTAAACGTGCCCTTGGGGAGTTGGACAGCTGGCACTGGGATCCCAGCTCCACTACTGAGCAGTCCTGTGACTGGGGTGACTCTCTTCAGCTTCCTGAGACTCCGTTTCCTCCTCTGTGAAATAGGTGATACCAAATGATCTCTTGCGTGGCAGGGACAAATGGGGTACTGGTGGCTGACAGCACTGAGCACAGAGTCTGGAGCACTCAGTGCAGTGGGGACAGGGTGGGGGCCATGATTCTGAGGGAGGCCCCCCAGGGTAACCCGACTCTTCTACTCAGTCCCCAGGCCCCAACACCGAGCCCTGTACCAGTGGCCGATCACAGCCCCATCCTCAGCAGCGGGGACACAGCTGGGAGGCTTTCGATGCACTGGGCCAGCTCCTCCCACCTGACGGGAAGGGGAGCATTGTAAGCTGATCTCTGAGGTCCCCTGAAACCCAAGAGAGAGGGGACGACCCCACCCCAGCTCCCTGATGTCTCTACCCCAGCACCTATTCACCCATTGGGGAGGGACAGTAGTTATTTGTTGTAAATAATAAATGCCCTATTTGAATATTATATTAAAGTCCTGTTCCCTTTAGAGCTGGGAGTTGTGGTGTGGTTCTGTCGCTTTCTGTAGGCATGTAAGTGAGACACTGAATCTCACATTTCTCCTTGAATCACGAACTCTTCTGGGTTCATCAGCTTATTGTCTGTGGGCGAAGGGAGAAGGGCCAGCCCCTTCCCTGCTTAGTGGGGACACTCCCAAGTCCCCATAATTCCGAAGATCAGTTCATTTCAGTATCATTCAGCTCCTCCAGGAGCAGACATGGCCCCCACCCTTTCTCTTGGGATTTTAAGGTTGAAGGTACTTTCACAGGCAGAGCAACAACCACTGAAATGTGGGTGTCTTTAAAATAGCACTACCCAGGACAACGTCGTGCCACAGGCAGGGGCTGCCTTTCTCCATTCTTGAGGAACAGGGAACTTTTTCTGCTCCTCTTTTTGAGATTTCTTTTGACTAAATTTTAGGAACTTGTAGTTTTCTAGTTGAATCTCTGGAATTGCATCAGCTCTAAGTGATGAAAACAATGTAAAAAGATCAAAACTTTCACGTTGAGAGGACAAGGCCCAAGGAAGCTCATTTGCAAATGGACTAAAGGCAGGCAGGACCTCGCTCCTGAGGCCCCTCTAGGAGCTCCCTGTTCACCCCTGACCTGGATTTGAATCCTACTGGGATCCTTGTCCAGGACTCTGAATTCCTTCTCCTGCTTGTTTTGTATCCAGGCGGAAAGATTTGTGACGCAGCTTTTAAGGCTACTGCTGGGTCTCGTTCCATAAACATGACTGCTCCCTGTGAACTAGGATTTTCAGCACCCCTGCCTTCCTTATGCAATTCCCTTTAGGGCAGAAATTCCCCAGAAGGCCCCAAGCCTCCTCCCTCGATGGATCCCGGGTGAGCTCTACTTGGCCAGTATAAGGGACCATAATCCTGGTCAGTGAGTGACCTCACACTGTCCCTTGCTGTCCAAGGTGACATCTGAGCCCGTGTCATTCTGAGGTCCATGGTCTTGGACAATCCTCCAGTTTACACACTAAGTGTTGGTGTTACCAACTCGTCCAAATGGGGCAATTGGGCCTGAGCCCATAAACTGTGTTGCCCCTGGGTTTTTGTGTTTTTGTCCCCAGTCCTGTGCTGTGGTTACATTACCACCACCTGCTGGAGTGTGAACACTGTTTGGAGCTTTCAAAGATGACGCACGACAGAGGTGTGGGGGGCTACAGCAGGGAATGCCACTGAACCGATGGTCCATGGACGTGCATGAACACAGCCTTACCAATTAAAATACTGAAATGCTTCCCATCTGGTGGTGAACAGACACTGCTCTGAGCTCGCACCGAGAACCCACCCCATGACTAGGAGCTTTCAAATGGTTACCAAGTGGCATTTTGAACCTCATCCCTTGGGAACACCCTGTAAGACAAGGACCAGATGAATCGCTTGGCATTTGTGAGTTATCCCCTCATTTCTGATGGCTGCAAGTGTCACCCAGACACACAGGCTGCACTCTGCCAGGGAAGCCTTCTCAGGACAACCAGAAGCTGAAAATGAATCCTGGTTCCCAGCATCCCAAGCCCTTCCTGACATGGCACAGCCACCCAGGAAAGTGATTTGGTAACGGAAAGACTGGGAAGGCTGTACTTTCTCTCCAAAGAGAAAGAGAAGAGCCAACAGTGAAAGCTTGATCCCTCAAATAGACAATTAAATCCCAACAAGCAGTGGGTTCTTTCCGCATTATTGATGCTGAAAAGATCTCTTTTGATAATCGCACGATCCCCCAACTGCCATGTTCATCTCCATGAATCAAATTTCCAACACATATGGATCTAAAAAACTAAGGGAAATCTGGTATTTCCTTAGATGCAACTCTGAATTAGCATGCAACAGAGAACAGAAAAATGGAGACCAAGAAGTAAATATCTAATTTGAGAACATAGACACAAAAGTGCGTTTGAAATAATATTTTGGAATCTATTGGAATATTATACAAAAAGAATAATCCATTTTTAGTAGGTTTTACTGTGACTGTGAGGGGAAAAACTGAATCATCCCGTGACATTGATAACTCGCTGCTGACTTTAAAGTACAAATAAATAATATACATAGTAAAGGAAAATGAGAGAACAGCATGAAAAAGGAAGATCTTTCTCTCCTCACCTGAAACTCAACCTCTCACCTCAGAAAGAAACTGTTGTCTATATTTTCTATGTCTCGAAGCAGAGTTTAATAAAAGAAAAGTATCAATATATTTTAAAGTTTCAAGAGCTCAAAGCAAGGAAACATTAGGGACGCTGCCAAGAGACCTCACTGAGGTGCCTGCTCCATTTAATCTGCTGTCAGGACGGCCTTCTTAGACCCTCACTTTCTCTGCCTTGCTAGCAAGTGTGTCCGCCATCAGTGCTATCACCAGTCTCGCTCCTGTGCTCTTCACTGCCCTTTCCTCCTTCCTGATACCTCCACAGTGGAGCTGTGGAATGCACAGATCAGTTCCTGGAATCATCTCTGCCAAATCTGAAGACCAGCAGGAGTGGGAATGGGACCTGGAATGCAGACCACCTGCGAGCACACCTGGCAGGGATTCACCTGTGTGACTAGGCGCAAGTTTTTACAACGTTTTGGCAAGATTGAAAGGACTTACGTGTTGTCATGCACTGCTGCAGGCCTGGAGTCCTTGCGGTCTCTCGGGCCAGCAGATCTGGTGGGGCTGGTCCAAGTTGTCCTCTCAGAGACCAGAAATTGCCAGGATGGGATGGGATTCTAGTAACTGGCCTCTTGAATATGTCACTGGACAACCTCAAAAGAATGGAAATGCTTAAACCAGGCTTTGGTTTGGACTGGTTCCCACAGTTACGCTGCTTCTTCTGTGAAGACGTGACTTATCATCCTTCTTTTCCTCTTACCCTATAAAAACAAACCATGAAACTGGGTCAAATGATAAAAGAGGCCTGCCTTTTTAGGACAATTATCCTGGCTGTTTTGTACTTCCACCCTCCCTCTACGCACTCGGGATATATCTGACCTGTGTCCTGGGATGTCATCAGGCAGACTTGCATCAAGAACAGAAAGCTCAAGGTCAAAACTCAAGGCTCCTCCAGATCATTTCCCCCTCCATCCTGTTAACACGCCCTCCTTGTTTGAGTGTTAGTCTATTCTCTTCTTTTCCTTGTCACTCTCAACCGCACAAGTCCTGGCACTCCCTCTCAGGACAGTCGGCCCCCAGTCCTTTACTAAATCCCAAATCTTACCATTTCTGTGTTTTCTGTCTACTCATTTGCTTAATCCATTGACCACTTTGTGTTCATAGAGGTTAAATCAATAGTGACGTTATCAACCACCCCCTGTTAGCAACTTACTCCCATATCCCAGATGTTCACATAATCCAAATGGTTATGTTCAAAAGTAAACAACTCAGAAAACATATTCACCCATCACAGATGCCTGATCTCTAATATTTTTATTCAAACATTCATACAGTAGATACCTGTCCCTCAAGATCAGTAGTAATGCCAGATCAACGATTCTCACCTTAATTTCCTCCTACACCTATCAATCCTGGATTCCATGGACTATGATCACAATAATTTCCTTGGAAAAATAAAAAATTCCTTACCACTCATTTATTTTGTAAACCTCCAAACCCAGAACATCCCGATTATCTGCCGTGCCACAGCTACTGCTGGTCTTATGACAAGCTGAAGAAAAAGCACGAAACACTATCTTTTTGTACCACTGTAAATACAAAGCCATCTGCATCAACTGGGAAGCACCCATAATGCCTGGAAATTTTGTTCTCTTTTTTTGTTTGGCTCAAAAACAAAAAGACAAATCAATTTAAAAATGGGCAAGGGACCAGAGTAAAATTTTTCCAGTGAAGACATACAGGTGGCCAGAAGGTGTATGAAAAGTTGTTCAGCATCACAAATCAGGGAATGCAAATCAAAACCACAATGAGCTATCATTTCACACCTGTTATGATGGCGATTATCAAAAAAACTAAAGATGACAAATGTTGGTGAGGATGTGGAGAAAAGGAAACCTCGTCGGAATGTAAACTAGTACAGCCATTATGGAAAACAGTATGGAATTTCCTCCAAAAGTGAAAACTAGCTTATGATCCAGCAATCCCACTTCTGGTAGACACCCACAGGAATTGAAATCAGGGTCTCAAAGAGATATCTGCCCTCTAATGTTCATTGCAGCAAATTCACAATAGCCAAGATATGGAAGTAACCTAAACGTCACTGATGGATGAAGGGATAAAGAAATGGCATATTCTTCAACATTGAAAAAAGAAGGAATTGTTGCTATATTTGATAACATGAATGCACCTAAAAGACATTGTGCTAAGTGAAATAAGGCAGACAGAGAAAGGCAAATATTCCCTTATTTGTGGAAGCTAAAATAGTCAAACTCACACAAGCAGAGGTTAGAATGGTGGTTGCCAGGGGCTGGGGAGATGGAGAAATGGGGAGCTGATGTTCAAAGATACAAAGTTTCAGTTATCAAGATAAATAAGTTCTGGAAATCTAGGATACGACATAGTGCCTACAGCTAACAAGACTGTATTGCATACGTTACATTTGCTAATAGAGTAGATATTAAGAGTTCTTACAACAGAATGATAGTAATAAAGGAGGTGAGAGAAAACTTTGGGAGATGATGGATATGTTTGTGGCCTTGATGGTGGTGACAGTCTCAAGGGTGTATGCTTAAGTCCAAATTCATCAAGCTGTCTATGGAAATGTATGACATCATCGTTGATTCTTCTGCACCTTGAAATATGCCATGTCCTCATCACAAGAGAAAAAATTTGTAACTCTATATGGTGACGGATGTTAACTGGACTTATTGTGGTGATCATTTCAACATATATACAAACATTGAATCATTATGTCGTACCGCTGAAACTAATTTAATGTTGTATGTCAACTTTATCTCAATTAAAAAACCACAACAGACAAAACCATTTGAATACTGTATATGAGTTCAGTGAATCCCTGAAACTGCCCCATTCCCATATGGGAATTACAGGAAGCAGAGAGGATGATGTAAGATGGAAGAAAGTTGTACAAAACAGTATTCAAATTAAAATCATTTAAGTTGCTATCAGCTCCTTGTGGCAAAGTTCTGCGAGCACCGATCTACTTTCACATTTTTCCTGAAAAAACATACTTTCACATCCAACCCATAATAGTTTCATCATTTTCTCTAATAAGAAAATTTCAACTTAATAAATAAAACAAAAAGCATCTCTTATGTATGAATAAAGTTAGTGAACTTTACAGAGAAAAGAACATATTTGCACAATCTCAAAACAGGACACAGAAGAACTGAATGATGATCAAGTCTCACTCAAGCTTATCTTTGAAAGCCAGTAAAACCAGGCTGTCTTTTCAAGGATGTGTGTAGAGCTGTCAGCCTTGGAAGATAGAAATAGTGGCCTCCTCTGGAGCAAAGGGCAGCCTGGCTTACTGCCCAGTATAATAAAAATAACACCCCCCGCCCCCAGGGCAAAGGTTAGCAGACATCCTGCCCGTTATCAAAGATTTGAGTTCCTTAGGCTCTGAGATCTTGCATCTCTCTGCATGTCACCTGGCCCACTGTGTATCACCCTGTAGGAAGTGAGATTTATTGAACTGGTGCAAATGCTGATACTCTAGCCACCGCTATTGTTGTGTCATTAAGTCCTTTGTCTCTGACGCATGGGTCTCTTGACTTTTGCCAGCATCTGTAAGACCATTGTAGGCTAACTTATTGGTTTGCAGGTAAGGTAAAACATCAGATCTTTCACGGTTTCTGACAAGCCCTTAAAATAACTAGTAGTCTTAGGAACAGAGAGCTATCCAGAACAATATGTATGGATGGTCTTCATAGAAGACTTCATGCAACCAAAACTTTAATAAGTCTCTCTGACCTCTTTTATTTCTACCCCAAGTAGAAGGAGAGGCACCAAGCTATTACAGACCTAGGGCTTGTGCAAGCCACTGGAGACCTAGTGACAAGAAACTTCCCATGGGGAGAAAAGACAGATGGGCATATTTCCAAAATGGACCCATGTGCTTCCCGGTCATCAAAAAGAGAGTGCATTATCTTAATTTATGATGATTTGAGTCATTAAAATCTTGTGATGGGCCAATGATACACTTCTAAGAGGAGTGAGGCACATGGCAGTTGTAAGCAGATTAACGCACTTGGTGAATATCAAACTCTGAACCAACTTTAGTGTTCTAATCAATTAAAAGGTACAACAAATTTATTTAGGTAGATTAAATGATATTTAATGTTATGCCTGATTATTACTCTTCAATAATGAACAAGAAGCTCATGTAAATAACTATAATTGGCCTTACTTTAAAACATGGTAGTCAGGACTGTTTGAGATAAGCTGGAGAGAAGGAAGGGGAGAAATAGACAAAAGTTAGCTGCTCTGAAGCCACTGTCAAGACCTCTGGATCTACATGTAACCCAGGAGATCGAGGCAAAGGGCTGTGCCCCTAGATCCTCCTGCACTGTGGTTCTCAGCGATGTCACGGGGCTGAAGCAGCTTCCTGATTCGTGTTTACATGTCCATGTGTACAATACCCCTGACCATGGAGATGAACCACTATTCAATCATCCCTTACACTCCTCTAATTAACAATTAGATTTCAGAATCATTGTATCATTACATGATAATTTATTCCTCAAACCTGTAGGATGCCGAGCTAAAAGCAAATCAAATATCAATGGCTTCTTTTCTTTGAAATACCAAGATGTTCTTTCACACTTGGAATCCTGATTAGAGGATAAATCCATCAAATCAATGGAAACAAGTTAAGAAATAGACAGAGGGATATTTCATTCATATATATACATTTTGCATTGTTGCAAAAATAGAGTTACATTTAAAAAATTTAGAACTTCTTGAAATTTCATAGATATTAAAGATTTTCTTCTGCTTATACTCCCTTTGGTTTACCAAATCAAACTCACTCTTTAATGGGCATTTCTAGCATTCAGTGCTAGTAACAACAGTTTTTTTAAATTCTTATTTTTCCCACGTCAAAGAACAAGGGCAGAGGTCATGGAGAGGTCAAGTCTAATCTACCTAGGGATGTGGCAGCCTTAACTATAGATGTTCAAGCCAGACATTGCCAGCAGAACCACATCTCTTCATCCACAGGTGAGTTTTTACTAGTAATCACAGAGACTTGAGGATATCAAAGGAAATTCTTCATTAAGAACCAAAGTTATAGGGCCGGCCCGGTGGCTTAGCAGTTAAGTGCGCGCACTCCACTGCTGGCAGCCCGGATTCGGATCCCGGGTGCGCACCGACGCACCGCTTCTCCGGCCGTGCTGAGGTCGCGTCCCACATACAGCAACTAGAAGGATGTGCAGCTATAACATACAACTATCTACTGGGGATTTGGGGGAAAAAATAAATAAATAAAAAACTTTAAAAATGAACCAAAGTTATAGATTCCTATCTTGGGTTCATTACTTTGAATTTTTGACCCAAATCATATATATAGATTGGACCATGTTCAATTCTATGATCTTTAGAAGATGCAGCCTACAGCTGAAGAGAAACAGATACAACACCAACATCTTATCCTCTCTGAAGCCCAACTGAGAGCCCCTGGAGTCAGAAGTTTTCAAGACAAGAAAATGTCATCCTTCTTCTGAACAAAGACTGTAAGGCTATACTAACATTCAATTTTATTTATTTTGTTTTTTATTTTTGCTTTGTGAGGAAGATCGGCCCTGAGCTAACATCTGCCAATCCTCCTCTTTTTGCCGAGGAAGACTGGCCGTGGGCTAACATCCATGCCCATCTTCCTCCAATTTATATGGGACGTCGCCACAGCATGGCTTGACAAGCAGTGCGTCGGTGAGTGCCCGGGATCCGAACCCGCGAACCCCGGGCCGCCGCGAACCCCGGGCCGCCGCAGCGGAGCACGCGCACTTAACCGCTTGCGCCACCGGGCCAGCCCAAACATTCAACTTTAAATTGTTAACGTGACTTGTTAGAATGTGATGCAGCTAGCATAATATCTTCTAAGTTTCATGATTTTTCTCCAGAATACTGAGATGGATGACCTTGAACTCCAGTTTCCCCATAAATGTCTTGATTCAGAGATAAAATTAATTTCCCTATAAAACAATTCCCATAAAATTGTTAAAAATATATCATAGTCTCTGACTAAAAGGGAACAAAGCAAATTGAGCAGTTGAATAGCAGTGTAATAAATTCCATACAAGGATCTTACTGCAGCATTATGTATAATAGTGAAACTGGAAATAACCCCATCTCTATCAAAGAAGAAATATACAGATCATGGTATTCCTGTTCTTTGGAGTAGCTCTAAAACTTCTAAAAAGCTAAGTTAGAGGGACGTGCACTGATAAGGAGAGACGTCTATGATATATGTTTTGGGAAACAGCAAGCTGCAAAACGATGTAGTTATGTAATTTATTTATGTTAAAAAAATCTTTATGTGTATTTATAAATTCATAGGAAATGTCCAGAAGAATAAGCTGCCACCTCTTAACAATAGTTCCTTCTGAGTAGGGGAGTGAGTGTGCAGGGAAGGGGATGGAAGGGGAAGGTTTCACTTTACTCTACATAGATCTGTGTAATTTGCCTTTTTTTACGAAGTATGTAATTCTTTCATAATTAGAAAAATGAATGATGTGACCGTTTGGTGCAGGGCAACAATATTATGTTCACCAGTCTCTGTACTGTATGTTACTGCACAACACGGACTGTAGGAGAAAGCCCAGAGGAGCAATGAAGACAAAAAGACATGACACCTGTAAAAAGTCAGTGGAGTATTTCTACATAAGAAACCTTGCAGGTGAGTGACGGTCAGTATCTTCCACTACTCCAGCTCTTGCAATAAACCTAGAATCTGCCCAGGGTAGGCCGGACGACCACGCCCTGCTAGTCCACTCCCCACCCAGGGCCTGTTTGTGCAGGGTGACTGCCAACTAGCAGACAATGGACTCAGGATGGGCCGTGTGCCTTTGGTGAGGCTGGCAGAGAGGGACAAAGTGGAACACCAGCTAAGTGCACACACCTGAGAGGCGGAGTTCCAGGTGGAGACTCAAAATGCACCAAGAAACTGTGTGAAGGAAGCTACTCGACCTCTCTGAGCCTCAGTGTCCCCCCTGTAAAATGGGGATCACAGGCATACTTCACAGAGCTGTTGAGGAAGATACATAGAAGTGCCTGTGACAGCCAGTGTCACATTATTAACAAAGTCGTATCCGACTTCAGAATAATCGATGAAAAGAATAATGTGATGAGACCAAAGACGAGATGCCCAGCTTCATAAGCAGCCCCAGCAGCATGAGAATGAGAGGAGCTCCGAGTAAGCAGGGTTCTTCACAGCTCCACTTTAGAGGACGAACATGGGCTACACCAGGATAAGTGGCTGTTGTACAGTGACTCGTGTAGTGAAGGTGGGTCCCTAAAGACACTGTGAAATCCAGTTACACACAGTGGCTCCTAGGAAACAACTACAAAGCAATCAATGCAGCAGTTAGGAATGAGAAGGGGCTGATCAGAGGAGGGTCAGAGCCACAAAATTGATGGAAGACACTTAACCATGGTGAGCGCCCAGCTCTGTCAACAGCTGCTGTGGTTGCACCAGAAGATCAAATGTATGAGGCAGCCATTGTGGGGACTGCTGGGAGCACAGTGGTCACTGCAGCCACACCCCAACAGCAGTGCATCGGAGCACACAGACCCAGAGACTTTCCTCTCAATTAATTCTTGTTTCAAGATGAGGAATATCCTCACGTTACAATGTCTCCTTCCAACACTTGTGGACGAGTGTCATCAGAACCCCCTGAAGAGGTCACAGGCCAGAGTAGGATGGAACACTGGGGGCTGGGGAGCGGTGCTGCACCTGACCACACGGACTACCACCCGGGCCTGTTGAACACGAGAGAAGAACCCGAGGTTGCGGTCTAACGAGAATTCCCTGTCTTGCCACATTCAGAGACACTGCAGAGATTCTCATCCTTTCTTTACAAAAATGTTGAAGAATTCATGTGTCATTAATTCATAAAGAGGCAAATTCTTGACAAAGTGACAGGGTCTAGTTTCGATGACCAGGTTTTCCAGTTGTTTTGATAATATTACACATTCAGGAATCGGAAATGTAACCTATTGGGGTGTTTGATATAAACAAGGACTTGTTTTCATTTAAATCAACGCCCAGACTTTTAAGGATGACATAAATCAGAAAAACTGCTAATCATTCCTCCACAGGTTTCAATAAGACTTTTAAGTTAATTTACTAATCTCAGGAAAAGAGAATACGGCAATTCAAGTTTTTTGTTTCTGCATTCAAGCGTACAGTACAGCCAAGAGAATGAGCAGAAAAAAATTAACAAGAAAGTCTTGCTTGCATTTTATCTTTTGCAAATGAGCAGGATATTTTATGTTCTGTTCTTTTCACTGATGTAATCAATTTTTAAAGAATACGGTACATCTGACTATCCCAAGGTGTGTTTATCTGGGAAACTTGCCTGAATCCAAAACAGAGATGTTAAAGCTGACGGGTTTCAAATGCTGCCCAGGTGCTGTCTACCACGAATATCCCTCTCGCAAAGCTGGACCACTGGTCTCTTCCTGAGGGATCAGAATCACCACCCATGTCCCTGAGAGACTGGCCACTCAGGCCTGAGCTGAGATTAGGTGATCAATCTAAAGGGCAAAATACTTAAGCTATTCTCATCTTAAGGATGCTGTTTTGGAGGCCTCTGCACTGGAATGGGTTGGTGAAAACGGCCTACTAGATACTTGCCTGGGAATTGATTTGTTCTCCTCTGCTCTTAGTGGATTGTGGGGAAACCAGTGAGTAACCTCACACATGCCTCAACTTCCACATCTGCGAAAAAGGCAAGCAACAGCCAATGTTACCACCCTGCAAACTCTTCAGTTGGGCTTGCAAGAGGGGCCACAAGGGCGAATGTCTCCCAAAAGCTGATGAAATGATGGCACTTTGGCTGGAGAAGGCAGAGGGCAGCAGGCAAAGTGGAAAGTTTCTGGGATGTCAAACCAGTTCCCATAAGCACTTTAGAGAAGCACCTGGCCTTGGACTAGGTAGGAGGCTGTGGAAAGACCCACAGGCACACAGGGGGGAGGAGGAATCAAGCAACGGAGGGAGGCGGTGGGGAAGAGGCATGAGTTCAGCTTCAATTTTGGACAAAAGCAGTTGCACGCTGCAGGCCCGCAGCTGCCCATGCAGCTGCCACACCCTCCTAACTCCCTGGTCCCTCTCGTCCCGTCACATCCCTCCGGGACTCAGTCCAGTTGGAGCGGGTGCAGGACCAGAGTCCTGAGTCAACGGCGGTTTTGCCCTGAGGCAAGCCTTCACAGCCCTGCTCCTCCCCCCAGGGCTAGACACCGCCCCGTGCCCAGAGCATCTTGGGAGTTGTAGTCCTGCTGTCCTGCAAGCTCCCAGCAGGGAATGGTTAAGAGACAAAAGCACCAAGCATACACAGCTAGGGGACCCCACTCCCACCTGTCCCTCCACCCCTGGCCCACGCCCCTCTGCTTCTACACCCCACCTTCTACTCCGCCTCTTCTCTATACAATGTCATCTCTCCATGCCTTGCCAATCCCCCAGAGTTGTGCAGTGTGGTTGGGCTGCATCCTTTGGGGCCAGTACTCAGGTAGGGGTGGGGCTCACCAGCCTGGCTATTGCTGAGGTTGCTTGCAGCCCTGGTGGAAGCTCCCTGGCCAGTATTTGAAATGTAAATTCAATATCTAAAATAGAAATACCAGGTGCATGGGATCCTGGAATTTGCCTTTTCAAGGCCATCTGTCCTACCATCCCCTCCATCCATCCAGCCTGCCATGTTCCTCCCTCTGGACCTCGTGATCAGGGTCGCTGCAGAGATCCTCCCCTTGGAACCCACCCACCTTAAGGGCCCATACCCATCATAAAAACTCAAAGCCATGCCACTTGCCAAATTGAGGCAAAAATGGAACCACCCAGGGGGGCCACTCAAGGGTGAGGGCATTACTAGATACTTGGGAGTATTAAAATCCATCTGATGATATCATGAGTGAACGTGTTCCACTTTAAAACAAAACACTGCTGTTATTCTGAGATATTGAGTTAGGATCTTTTTGCAAATATACCGGATTTAAAATGTTTATTGATGTATAACATGCGTATAGAAATATACGCAGAAGTCATCCATGTAAACCTCAAAGAATTATTACAAAGTGAACACACTTGTGTGACCAAGAACTAGCACCAGCTTCACTCAGGCCCCGACAATCCCTTTCTCCCTCCTTCCTCCCCAAAGGTAGCTGACACCTTACCAGCGAACACTATATATCGAGTTTGTCTTCTTATACAAGTGTTTTATTACAGAACAATTTAAACAATATACAAAATAAACAAAACAGCATAGTAGGCTCGTCACCCAGCTTCAACAACTACTAATCATCTGCCATTTTTGTTTCTTCCACACTCCATCCCATTCCCACATCACTTTATTATTCTTTTAGTCCTTTGTGTGTGGGGGGGGGTAAGAAGTACGCACACTGAAAGGCACAAATCTCAACCTTACATTTTTGGCAAATAAACATGCCCATATAACCTTCACCCCTTTAAGAACAGGATATTTCCATCACCCCCAGAAAACCCCTTCCTGTTCCTTCCTAGGCAATTTCTTCCTTCCCCCGAGGCAACCACTGTTCTGGTTTTTTCAGCATAGGTTCATCTCGGCTGAAATCATCACACGTGTATTGTTTTCTGTCCAGCTTGCTTCCCTCGGCACGAGGTTGATGAGTCTCTCCCAGCATGTGTGTGTCAGCGTTTGCTCCTCGGCACAGCTGAGGGCGTTCTGCTCTGTGGATGCGTCGCAGTGGGCTCTTCTTCGTCCTGGGGACGTGCAGGTCATCTCCTGTGAACAGTCTTGTACAAACGTTTTTTGGTATGCTGTTTAATTCCTTTATTAGCATTTAAGTGACACACCTTTGCATTTTTTAGTGGTTGGTCCAGATTACAATATGCATCTTTAACATATCACAGCCTACCTAGACTTAATAGTGCACCAGTTTAATCAATGTAAAATATGGAAGACTTGCTACAGAACAGTTCCATTTACCTCTGTCTGTCCTTTGTGCTATTGTTATCATAAATTTTACATCTTCTCATGTTATAAATCCCACAATACAGTGTTATAATTTTTGCTTTCAATAGTCATAGGTCTTTTAAAGTAATTAACATAAAAAAGTTATATATTTTGAGGCAGATGATTTGAGGCTCTGCAAATGTATTCTTTTTTTTTAATTTCACCCACAGTTTTTGCATTCATCAGTCAGCCTTACCCACAATAATTATTACTGTGGTGTTCTAGTGGCGATTCTCTATTTCATGCTATCCAGCCACATTTATTATTTGGAATTCTGTGAGGAAGATTCCCTCCCTCCTTCTCCCGTCCTTCTTCCTTTCTTTCTCTTATTCTTTTTTATTCCTCTTTCTTTCTTCCTTTCTTATTTAATCTATTTTATGTCAGTATAGACTCATGGATATTTATTTTATTCTCTGTATAATAATCCAATGCTACCATTATTTATTATGTTGCTCACAGTTTTCCAGCTTGAGCCATTGAGAAGTCTTTCAGATTGATTCCTTTTGACACATCTCATCATTTGCTGTGTTTTATTTAAAGCACTTTCCTACTTCTGACACTACAAGATGGTCCAGGTTCATATTGTATTTTCCATCTCCACCCTAGAATTAGCCATTTCTCCAAGAAAACCTGGTTCTTTTTATTGGAGAATGATATTTGGAAACCAAGATCTGGGAGCTAAGTGTGCTCATTGATACTAGGGTGTCAGTGCTTCTGGACCCTCTCAGCAGAGCCTGGAAATGTATGTATGAATATAAACACAGGTATACACATCTATCTATTCATCTATCAATCTATCCATCTATCTGGATAGATATATTAGAAGTGACATGGATTCATACTGATACTTCCAACTCCTATCCAGCACCACAGAGTTTATTCTAGCATTCTCCTTTTGTTTATTTTTAACTTCTTTGACCAACAGTGAGAAATTTAACTCCAGTTAGCTACAATATATTTCCTAATGTGTCAACTAGTTTCAGAATTGCTAATCCATACCCTTATGAAAAACAAACTTACCACCTAGAGTAGAGTGTTTGTGTACATTACTTTAGTTTTACAGTATCCCATCAAAACACTGTCTTCCACTGTAACTTAGGTCAGGACCTTTCATCCCCACCCATTATGTGTGGCTATGTCACATGCTTGTAATACAGTGAGATTCATTTGTCACTGCATTTCATCTGAGTTCCCCAGCATCCTGATTGATTTTTAAAATTTGCAGAGTAAAATTCACTCTTTGTAGTGTACAGTTCTGTGGGTTTTGACAACTTTATGGTCATGTATCCACCTCCACAGTAGCATACAGAGCTGTTTTTTTCACTCCCCAAAATTCTCTCATACTGTCCCTCTGTAATCAACCCCTTCCCCCATTCCATCCCTTGGCAACCACTGATCATTTTTCATCTCTGTAATGCTGACTTTTCTAGAAAGTCATACAAATGAAACCACATACTGTACAGCCTTTTGAATCGGGCTTCCTTCACTTAGAGAAATGCAGCCAAGATTCATCCATGTTGTTGTGTGAATCAAGAGTTTATCCTTTTTATTGCCAAGTAGTATTCTAATGTCACAATTCACCACAATTTCTTTCTCCATTCACCTGACGAAGGACATTTAGTTTATTTTCAGCTTGTGGCAATTATGAATAACATGGTTATGAATATTCACCCAAAGATTTTGTTTAAACATTAGTTTTCAATTTGCTTGAGTAAATCCCTAGGAGTGGGATATCTGAGTCATATAATAAGTGTATGTTTAACTTTATAAGAACCTGCTAAACCATTATCCGAATGCAACTATCATGTTGCATTCCCAGTTCTAGTTGCTCCTTGTCCTCAGCAGGACTTGATATTTGCAATTTTATTTTTTATTTCAGCCACCTAATGGGTGTGCGGAATATTATTGTGGCTTCTGCCTCCTTTTTGAAAGTGAGATCTGCTAAATATAGAATCTCGTGTTGACTTTTGGGTTTTGTTTCTGCACTTGAAAGATGTCATTTTGTTGTTGATTTGTCTCTTTTGTTTTTGATAATATATCATCCATCAATGACATTATTTCTCCCTGTATGTAATGTCTTCCCCTGTATATATGTATTTCCCTGACTGCTTTCAAGATTTTGTTTTTATCTTTGGATTTTAGCAGCTTGACTATCATGTGCCCAGGTATGGTTTTATTTTGTATTTTATTTTCTGGGTTTGCTGACTTCCTTGGATCTAAAATTTTAGATTTTCCACCAAATTTTGGAAGTTTTATGCTATTACTTATTGATTTGTCTTTCTGCCTCATTTAATTTTTCTGTCTCTCCCCTCTCTGCTGGGGACTCAATCATCTCACAGGTAAGGCTTTCTTCATTTTTCTTCAAAATTTTTACATTCTTTTGTTCAGACTGGATAATTTCTATTGCTCTATCATCATGTTTCTTCTACTGTTCCTTTTTATTTTTAATTTTATTTACTTATTTATTTTTTGCCCCAAAGCCCCAGTAGATAGTTCTATGTCATAGCTGCACATCCTTCTAGTTGCTGTATGTGGAATGCAGCCTCAGTATGGCCAGAGAAGCAGTGCATCCGTGAGAGCCCAAGATCCGAATCCGGGGCCGCCAGCAGTGGAGCCCGCACACTTAACTGCTAAACCCCAAGGCCGGCCCTCTTCTACTGTTTCTAATGTACATGTAAACTCAAAAGTATTTTTTTTATTTAATCTTCCTATTTGGTTCTTTTTTGTAATTTCCACTTCTCTGCTGAGTTTCCAGATATGTTCATTCATTATGAGAATATTTTTCATACCACCTTGATCCTCTTTATAATAGCTGCTGTCTTATCCTTGTCAGTTAATTGCAACACCTTGGGGAGAGTTTCTCCTCCCTGCTTTTGGTCATATATGGATTACATTTTCCCATCTCTTCAAATCTCATGATTTTTTAAACTGTGTACAGGAGGGCCGGCCCCATGGCTTAGCAGTTAAGTGTGCATGCTCTGCTACTGGCGGCCTGGGTTCAGATCCCGGGCGCGCACCGAGTCACTGCTTCTCCGGCCATGCTGAGGCCACGTCCCACATACAGCAACTAGAAGGATGTGCAGCTATAACACACAACTATCTACTGGGGCTTTGGGGGAAAAATAAATAAAAAAAAATTAAACTGTGTACTGGAAACCATGAATGATAGTTATAGAGACTCTGGATTCTATTGTATTCCTTTGAAGAGTGTTGTTATTTTTCTAGCAGGGAGTTAACTTGGCTGGACTGAAACTCCAATCTTCTCTCCTTTACCGTGAGCATAGCTGAAATTCTCATTCAGTTCTTTCATCTACCAATTGCTGTTTTTACACTAAGCCCTGTGGTGTCTACCCTGCATGTGTGTTGTTCAAAGATCTGCCAATTTGGTGTGTGTGTGGGGGGGAGACTTACGTACATATTTTGAGATTTTCCTCTGTGTGTCTCCCTCCCTTCCAGAATTTCTCCCTTAACTTTCCAGCTACTCTGTCAGCCCCAAAATACATCCTCTAACTTTACAAGTAAGACTGTAGTTTTTCCCCTGTCTCGGCCATGTACAGATTTTGGAATGCTTTGAGGCAAAAGACTCAAGCTTGCAAATATCTCCTGGTGCAATTCCCATCATTTAAGGGAAGGCTCCCTCTCAGTTCTGCTTGCTTTCGGAAGACATTTATACATACACACATATATGCATTTATTATATGTGTATTACATATAAATACATGATTCTATATAAATACATATAATATTTTATGCAGATTTTATCATTGTTATCTGTGAGAGTGTTAGTTCAACAAGCCACTCCACCATTACTGGAAGCCAGACCTCGGTTTTGTTTCTTTTTTAGATTTTATATATATGGAATTAAAAAATCTATAGCCTTTTGAATATAATTTCTTTTATGCAGCATTTTGGTTGTGATATTCATCTATTGCATGTAGCTAGTGTTTGTTCATTTGTTGAAAATAATTAATTTTTTTAAATGGTCATAAAATATACATAACCTAAAATTGACCATTTTAACCAATTTTAAGTGTACAGTTCAGTGACATGCAGTACATTCACATTATTGTGTAGCCATAACCTCGAACGATCCACAGAACTATTTTCACCTTGCACTGAAACTCTGTGCTCATTAAGCAACAACTCCCTGTTATCCCTTCCTCTTGCCTTTGGGAAACACCATTCTCCTTTCTATTCCTATGAATTTAAGTTCTCTAAGTACCTTATATGAGTGGAATCATACAGTATTTTTCCTTTTGTGGATGGCTTTATTTCACTTAGCATAAAGTCCTCAAGGTTCTTCCTTGTCATAACATGTGTCAGGATTTCTTCCTTTTTAAGGGTGAATGATATTTCACTGTGTGTATACACCACATGTTTTTTGTCATTTCATCTGTTGATGGACACCTGGTTTGCTTCCAGCTTCTGGCTATTTTGAATAATGCTGTTAAGAACATGGGTGTACATTTATGTCTTTATACCTCTGCATTCAATCATTTTGGGTGTATGCTCATAAATGGTGTTCTGAGATTCATTTTTTCACACGTGGGAGGGTTCCCCACACCTCCAACAAGCAATTCTTGGAATGCCAGCTAGTCGTCAGATAATTCAACTCAATTTCATACTGTCAACCCAGAGATACATCAGATTCCACAGGTTGAGGGCTTAGTCCTATAAGACTGCACACCCACCCTACCTCACCTCAACTTCAGATGCCGGTTACAAGCCCAGGCTGTTACCTGTACTTCTGACTGACTGGCTATAAACCAGAGGTTCCCACAACCTCCTCATTGGGTGTGATTAATTTACTAGAGTGGCTCACAAAACTCAGAGAAACATTTACTAGATCACCAGTTTATTATAAGAGGATATGACTCAAGAACAGCCGATGGAAGTGGTGCATAGGGAAAGGTATGTGAGAAGGGGCACAAAGTTTTCATGCCATATCCAAGTGCACCACTCTCCAAGCACTCCTTGTCATTGCCAACCTGGAAGCTCTCTGAACCTCCTTCTATTGGGATTTTAATGGAGTCTCTGTCACATAAGCATGATTAATTATTAACTCAGTTTCCAGCCCCCCTCCCCTCTCTGCAAGATAAGGGGTAGGGCCAAAATTTCGAACCTTCTAATCAGGGCTTGGTCTTCCTGGTGACCAGCCCCCATCAAGGAGCCATCCAGAAGCCCACCCAGAGTTGCCTCAATAGAACAAAAGCTTCTCCTAGTGTTCTTATCAATTAGGAAATTACAAGGAGGTAGGCCCCGTGGCTTAGCAGTTAAGTGCACACGTTCCACTACTGGCGGCCCAGGTTCAGATCCCGGGCACGCACCGATGCACCATTTCTCCGGCCATGCTTAGGCCATATCTCACATACAGCAACTAGAAGGATATGCAAGAATGACATACAACTATCTACTGTGGCTTTGGGGAGAATAAAGGAGGAAGATTGGCAATAGATGTTAGCTCAGAGCCGGTCTTCCTCAGCAAAAAGAGGAGGATTATCACAGATGTAAGCTCAGGGCTGATTTTCCTAAAAAAAAAAAATGGAAATTACAAGGGTTTTAGGGTCTCTGTGTCAGGAATGGTGTCAAAGACAAATATTAGAATAAGAGTTGCTCCTAGTGTTCTTATCATTTAGGAAATTACAAAGTTTTAGGAGCTCTGTGCCAGGAACTGGAGGCAGAGACTGATAAATATATTTTCTATTATTTCAGAACCCATAAGTGGAATTGCTAGGTCATATGGTGAATTCTATTTTTAATTTTTGAAGGAACTGCCATACTGTTTTCCAGTTTTACGTTCTCACCTTCATTGCACAAGTGGTCTAATTTCTCAACATCCTTGCCAACACTTGTTATTTTCTGATTTTGTGATAGTAACTATGCTAATGGGTGTGAACATGTATCTCATTGTGGTTTTATTTTTCATTTTCCTGATACTTAGTGATGTTGAACAACTTTTCATGTGTTTACTGGCCATTTTATATCTTGTTTGGAGAAATGTCTATTCAAGTCCTTTGTGCATTTTTAAATTGGGGTTTTTTTTATTGTTGAGTTGTAGGAGTTCTTTATATATGCTAGATATTAATCCCTTATCAGATATGTGATTTGCAAATCTTTTCAACCATTCTGTGCATTACCTTTTTACTCTGTTACTAGTATCTTGTGATACAGAAAACGTTTCATTTTGATGAAGTGCAATTTGTTATTTTTTTTGTTGCTTATGTCTTTGGTGTCATAGTAAAGAAATCATTGTTGGCAATGGCATTTGGACCCAATGACATGCAGCTTTTACCCTGTGTTTTCGTCTAAGGATTTTATATCTTCAACTCCAACATTTATATCTTGGATCCATTTTGAGTTAATTTTTGTATATGGTGTAAGGTAAGTGTCCAACATCATTCTATTGCATGTGGGTATCCAGTTTTCCAGCACCATTTGTTGAAAAACTTATCCTTTCTCCAGTGAATGATCTTTGCACCCTTGTCAAAAATCATTTGACCATATATGCAAAGGTTTATTTCAGGGCTCTCTCTAATATTTCATTAGTATATTGTGTGTATTTATGCCAGTACTGCACTGTTTTGATTACTTTGTAGTAAGTTTTGAAATCAGGAAGTGTGTGTTCTCTAACTTTGTTCTTTTTCTAGATTGTTATGGCTATTCAGGGTCCCTTGAGAGTCCATATGAATTTTAGGATAGATTTTTCTATTTTTGCAAAAAAATCATTGGGATTTTTACCTCCATGAGTAAGTTGATTCTTAAGTATTTTACTCTTTTTGATGCTATTGTAAATAAAAATGTAAAGTTTTTAAATTTCTTTTTCAGATTACTTGTTATTAATGTATAGAAGAACAACTAATTTTTGCAAGTTAATTTTCTGTCCCACTACTCTGCATAATTTATTAGTTCTAAAATTTTTGTGAAATTTTTAGGGGTTTCAACATATAAGATATTATGTGTAAACAAATATAATATCACTTCTTCCTTTCCAATTTGAATGCTATTTCTTTCTTTTTCTTATCTAATTGCTTTGGCTAGAACTTCTAATACCATGTTGAATAGAAGGGTGAAAGTGGGCCTTCTTGCCTTTCTCCTGATCTTAGATAAAAACATTTCAGTCTTTCACCCTTGAATTCGATGTTCTCTGTGGATTTCTGTATATGGCTTTTATTATGTTGAAGTAGCTTCCTTTTACTCTGAGGGTTTTTTAGTGTTTTTAACATGAAAGCATGTTTAGTTTTGTCAAACGCCTTTTCTGCATCCATTGAGGTGATCACTTTTTTTCCTTCATTCTGTTAATGTGGTTAATTACATTGATTCATTTTCATATATTGAAACATCCTTGTATTCCAGGAATAAATCCCACTTAAAAATGATGTATAATCCTTTCAATATGCTGCTGAATTTGCTTTGTTACTATTTTATTGAGAATTTTTGTATCAATATTCATGAAAGATATTGACCTATAGTTTTCTTTTCTCTTAGTGTCTTTGGCTTTGATATCAGTGTAGTATTAACCCCATAGGATGACTTTAGAAGTATTCTCTCCTCTTCAACTTTTTGAAAGAGTTTGAAAAGAATTGGTGTTAGTTAATTAAAAAAAAGTCTTTGAGCCTAGGAATAAATTCAGCATAAAATAAATACAAATAAATATTTTTTAAAATGTGAAAAAGTCTTTTCCTAAAAAAATTAAAAATTAAGCAAGTACATCATTTATCACTTTATTTCTAAAAATTGTTTGCAACCTAATAGTAAGCATGAACAAATTATTAGAATTAAAATGACTCAAGTGTTAATTTTCTTCATTGTAAATTTTCTGACATAAGTATTTGATGCCATCATGTATGACATTTTTTATGAAAAAATGGCCATTTTTTGTAGTATTTGAAAACATTATGAATTTTCCCAGTGGCCTCTCACAATACTCTGATATGCAAAGTTATCTTTTCAGCATGTATATCTTATCATCATCTTTAACAAATTAACAAACTCTGTCAGGTGTTAATTAATCAACTACTTTTCATATGATTCAGGTTCTCCACCATCAACTTCTCTAACCATCAGGAAATTCTACAACTTCTGCAAGATTAACAATTTTACCATATTGTATTCATCTCGTGTGGTTTAAAACATCCAAAAATCATTGATAAACTGACCCTGCCCAAACTAAAGTATGGTGAATTATGAAAGATGGTCTCTGTTAAGTGGGGAGGGATTTCAGGTTGAACTTAATTTTATAATTGGTCAATTTATTACAGTGTATTGTTCTGTTATGTATTTCACTTCCTTTTTTAAAAAAGTGATAGTTGAGGGCCCTTAGATAATAAAAAGTTGAGGAAATAAGAAACACTATAAGCTTCAAATATTTTCAAGCATAAGATGCAGTAAGAACTAAAACTAAGAAATGGCAGAGGAAATAGAGATAAGATGATAAAATTTCAAAACTGAATCTATAATAACATCTCAATGGCTACTGTTGTGGTGCCAAGAAGATGGTGAAATCAAAGCATTCGTAAAAATGATAATAAACAGACAGCAAAGAAAAAAGACTGAATTTTTTTTTGTGTGTGTGTGTGTCAGGAAGATCAGCCCTGAGCTAACATCTGTGCTAATCCTCCTCTTTTTGCTGAGGAAGACTGGCTCTGAGCTAAGATCTATTGCCAATCTTCCTCCTTTTTTTCCTCAAAGCCCCAATAGATAGTTGTATGTCATATTTGCACATCCTTCTAGTTGCTGTATGTGGGACGTGGCGACAGCATGGCCGGAGAAGCAGTGCATCCGTGTGCGCCCGGGATCCGAACCCGGGCCGTCAGTAGCGGACCGCACGCACTTAACCACTAAGCCATGGGGCCGGCCTGAAATGGTTTTTTAGACATAGCAGATTTCAGAGCATATTACTTGAAAATAAAACAATCAGTTAGTGAGGTTTAAGCAATGTGGTTTTCTTTTAAACTTGCTCATTCCATGGGAGCATCAATAAAACCCCTCCAGGAGTAGCTGACACTTGCCTTCCGCCTGAGCACCAGCTGTAATTTCTTTAAGCATGAGACTCTCGGGCAACACCATAGCCCTCAACTCTGTTTAGTTGAGAAAAGGCTTTATGAGTCCTGTGTTTTTTCTAGAGTTATGGAGCTCCCAGACTTATTAACTACAGGGAGAGAGTAAGAGTCAGAACACATTCAATAAACTCCAGTGTGCTCAGGTGAGAGGACAGGTGCCTGAACTCACATCTGAAGAATTTAGAGGATGCTTTCTGACTCTGCTTCGTGCCTCTGACTAAGCAGTCCTGGACATCCCCGTTACAGCCACGGAATGACACAGGCAGCCTTGATGGAGCAGAAGTCCTCCTATGTCCATCATTTGTGCAGAGCAAACTGGCTTAAGACCTCTCGTTTCCTGCTGCAGTGGTAATTTACAGAGATACAGAACTGTCATCTAGTGAATAAGAATAAAACAGCAAGGTGTTTGACACGAAAAGTGACATTCTGAGTTTTTTCAAAAAGAACAGTGAAGCACTAAAGTTGGTAAAGTTGACACGATGTGGCACACGAAAGTTATAGTAAACATTAATAATGTGTGGGTGAACTAATCAGTTGCTCTCTATGTCTCTAAAACATGTCTTGACATCTGACTCATAAATAGTACAGTTTAAATATAATAGAATATCTTTGGAAATAACTTCTCATCTCATCTCATCCAATGCTGTTGGCAGGAGCCAGTAATAAATAGCCAGATGGTGAGAACCCATGTTGAAGCACCATTTTTATCACAGTGGGGAGAATATGAGGCAGAACCCAATGGACTGATGTTCAGATCTTCCCTCTTACCCTTGATCAATTTTGTAAACATGGTTTTCTTTATCAAATATGAATTATAACAGTTACTTTAAAGGATTATTGTAAGAATTGCATAAGGGAATACAGTAAAGGAACTGGCGCACAGTAGATTGATAGTTAATTCTCCTTCCCTGTTTCTCTTCTAAGAAACATACAGAAATAATCTAAGAAGAGAACCCGTGTATAAAGTAAACTTATGACAAAAATTCAATGGCTCCTGAAGTAAGGGACATCATTGTTGAATGCTTAACCTCAACTGCCTCCAAATACTGTTAACTCTCAATTAATTTTATGTGTTTTCTGTCTTCCAGACACTTCACTGGCTACAAGGAAAGGAGAAGTGTGAAATTGAAATTGATTTCACCCATGAATGGTCTAGCTGTAACATCAGGTTTTTTAAATCACCTAGTTTTTCAGGTTTCCTGCTTATTCCTGTATATTTTACCATGGTTCACAGCCCGAGAAAATTAGAAAATCATTATAATTTTACACACATGAGTATATATCTTGACTATTACAGCTCGACTCTTAATATATAGAGCAATGTTGTACATGTTTTGTCCTTGTGGATAGTACAGAATACTTTTGTCCAGGTTTTCTTTGGCATTATCATTTATAATGAAAAACTCAGTAATATATGCCCTGGAGATAAGGGTTTAGAAAAATCTAACATACTATCCTCGTCATGCCTCAAAAAAAATAAAATAAAATAAATAAAAAGCTATAAAAATAATGAGAGGATATTTTGAAGGCACTATTTTTCTTAATTATTTCCAACTTTATTTCCCTTTACCTCTTTTTAATCGTTCTCTGTCTTATTTGCTATTGGCTAATCATCTTACAGTAATTAAACCACCCTCAGCTGAGTCCCCCATGCCTCTTCAAGTGCCCCAGCCTGATGTAGGTCTCAGCTCTGACAAAAAGAAGCTGGAAAACCAGTTTTGTGGCACTATTCTTAAGAATATCTTTACTATGACAATAATAGCTATATTTTTGAAAGGCACCAGTGGGTTACAAAATGAAGTACTCGACCAATGTTGTATCCTCATTTTCCCTCCAGGGGGAGCACAACTTTCATGTGTAATGCAGGGCTGCTGCTTTATTGTTTTTTCCTTTCAAGACATTTTATTTCTTGTAAAACATAATAGGGTTAATAGTGATATATGAGTAACAATATAAACTTACAGACAGCAAAAAGATACTATTTTAGAGTCATAATTTTATATACTGTAACAAACAGTAATACTTTCATAATGTAATATCTTGATTGATCATAAAATTTTTCCTGGCTCATTTTTATGCTAATTCATTTATTAGATTACCAAATATATACTTTTACGATCTTTATTTTCAATCAATATAATTGAGGGGACATCAGTTGTTCTTGGTACGTGAAAGGTCACAAAAATTTTTGATAATTTATAAGTTTGAGAAGGATCTTTCTACTTTTTATAAGAGAAGTCATTTAATATTTGGGAAAGTTCTCAAAAATCATCAATTCTTTAATTTTACAGAAAGGAATACTACGTTCCAGAGAGCCTAAGTACGTTGTCACACACTAACCAGAAACAGACCTGGGCCTAGAACTCAGGTCTGAGTCACCTGACTTCTACTGGACCACACTCAAGGGCGCACACCCTCTTCTTACTGGTAATTTCTAATACTAAGTTATTTTCAAAAGCGCCGTTGATAGAAAGTGTAAATAAATAAAACAGATGATTTTATATAAAAAAGTAGCAATTGTTACTCACAAATTCTATTCCATATGAGTGTTTCCTTTCTTGAAGTTTTCTTTTTTTTAATAGTAAGCCCATTTTGGTAACAAGAAAAAAGACATGAAATTTGGCTTCTTTAGTAACAAAAAAAAAAGCTTCTGTTGAAATTAAAAAGACACTAACTAATGTTTCATCTACTACAGCAACTTAAGAATATTATTGGATTTTGGAAAAGCTCTGAGAGATTTTTTTAAAACTCATATCCATGTGACTATTAGTCCAGCCAGGCACATCTGCACATGACATCTCCTAGAGTGTCCAGTTTTCTACTGGATCCAGCTGTTGTCAGGCCCAATGCTCTGGCTGGGTAGAGAATGATGCAGCTTCTGAAAAGCATGTGCTCAGTTCCACTTCAAGGCTGATTTTCTCTGCAAAGTCTAAGTGGAAGAAAACATCCCTTTCCACCTGACTGGATTCCCCTGCAGGCTTAGAGAAACAAGGTGGCCTAGTCAGATGGGCAGACAGGAAGATAAATGAGAGTCTGTCACAATTTTATGATAAATAAGAGAGAAAAGTATTTGACATCCTAACAAGATTTTCTTACCTGTTGAACAGCATCTGAACATATTTTTCAGAGTTTCCAAAATAGCAGATTGAGATTCTAGGTTGGAAAGGAAGAAGATAGTCAACATATTAAAAAATAAATTTTCTCATTTCCTCAATCGGAAAACAAAACTAAATAAAATATATCTTTAACCATAAGTACCAAAAACATCCAGTTTATCTTCCAGTTATAATTCTGTGTTATGAGAACATGAATACTTTTCAATATATTTAATATGTACAGTGACTAACACTCATGCCTTTAATTACTTTTGAATTAGACTAGCCCTATGCCCTTATTGACAGACATCAATCATAATTACTTTTCTCAATTCCTAGTTTCTATTTTGTGTCAGAGAGTACCTGCTGAGACATTCACTTTTTATATTATTCACTTAGAATAAGTCTGTAAAATGATGGACGACAACTCAGCCATCTTGAAGGATGGGGTCTCAAATGCTATATCTCACTATTGACAAATCACCTTCTGGTTTAAATGAGCGACAATGAGCACTGTCACAAGAGACACTCGGAAAAAAGGGATCTTGCTCCTTTTGTCTGTCCTTTGGGAGTCTGTGAGACTGCAAACTCTTCGTACTGGAAAACCTAAGTGAGGACCAAGTCCAGGAATCTTTTTAAAGCTAAGGGACACTCTCTTCTATGTGAAGCTTGCATCGAAGTTTATAAACATAAGAAAAAAAACAAAGAGCCTTCAGGGCCAGCTGGGTGGGGAAGCGGTTAAGTGCGCGCGCTCTGCTGCAGCGGCCCAGGGTTCACCGGTTCGGATCCTGGGCGCGCACCGACGCACCGCTTGTCAGGCCATGGTGTGGTGACATCCCATATAAAGTGGAGGAAGATGTGCATGGATGTTAGCCCAGGGCCAGTCTTTCTCAGCAAAAAGAGGAGGAGTGATAGATGTTAGCTCAGGACCGATCTTCCTCACAAAAACAAACAAACAAACAAACAAAAACCAAGAGCCTTCAGGAATATCCAGCGCTCCATGGATCGGAGTCTGAAAACCACTCATCTTTTCCGTCCTTCGCATGTTACAGATGAAACATAACACAAACTGTTTTTGACAACCTGAAGACTAGAGCTCCTCTCCTGACTGTCACATCACTCCCACCCCCGACTGCTGTGCAGACCAGACGCCTGACAAGATACAGCAGTCACTCCTGGGGATAATTTAGACATTCCCAATTTAGCAGCATTTTAGTTGATGTGCTTAACAAGACTATAGAAAAACAAAAGGTATTTACTACTTAAATTGTATAACGTATAGTTAAATGACATTGAAAGTTTTCATTTCACTTACAGCAGAGTTTTGATGGGCCCAGGGGCCTTCTTTCATCTGCTCACCCTCCCTGGCATCTCAAACCTTCTCTGCCTTTCTCCTCTTGCTCACTGTGCTCCAGCCACACTGGCTTCTTGCTGCCCAACAACATCCGAGTCATAATTCCTCCACAGCATCTCTGCAGCCCTGGGATATCTGCATGTCCTCCTGCTCTGTCCCTTCCCTCTGGGCCTTGCTCCAGCCTCCCTGTGCTCTCTAATTAAAGTAGCAACCCACTCACTCTCTAGCTCTCCCCATTGCCTGTCGCTTACCTTCTTCTTGACACAGATCATCACACGATAGACTATGTAATTCTCTTGTCTGTCTACTTATCCATTATCTCACTTAGCCAACAAAAACAAGTTCTGTGAAGACAGAGATTTTGTAGAAAAATTTTTCCTTAGTGTATCCCAAGCCTGGCATACAGTAGGTGTTTAAATATTTGTTGAGTAATTGTAAGAGGGAATGAAAGTAGTGATCAGAAGAATGATCACACCATGGAAGTCGGTGCCACCATGAAGAGTGGGTATCCTGGGAAGGGAAAGAGGGAGGAAAGATTTTATATCGGGCAACACGAGTACCACTGTGCCTTTACTGCTTCCTACACCTCAGCTTGTCGACGTAAATAATCCATAATCAATCTATAAATCAAAATTGGGGTGAGTTTATTATGAGCCAACTTTTGAGGACCATGACCTATGGCCTTCCTTCCCTAAGGAAGGAAGGTCACCGAAGAAGTGGGGTGTACAGAGCAGTTATATACCATCAAAGAGCATGTATTGCAAGTGATTGCAATGTCCCTTTTACAATAGCCACGAGATCAGCCCTGCCAGATTGCCCTGCCAGAACAGCTATTGATGGACACAGCGGGGAGCAGATCTGTTGTCTCAATGGGCATGGCTGGTGTCACGTCTGTTGTCTGGAGCTGGGTGATCACAGGATGACTGCAACAATCAAATCCTAGCCTAGGGAGAAATGCTTATCCTTAAGGAAATGCCAATGAGGGGGAAGTTACATTCTTATCTTAAGGGCATTTACTCTTCTCTTTGGGACATGGCAAAGCAGATACACAGTGCAGGCGACAGACCCTTTTGGAAAAACAAATTCAGACTGAATTAGCTTTACCCCAAATGGCTTCCTCATGTGTTCCATTATATCCTATTGCTTGCCATTTATTTATCAAGCTCAGTATGTCTTTCAAACAGAAATCATCGAGAATAGCATGAAGTAGTCACTTACCAACAGATGTCACTGTGGCAACAGAATATGAACAAGTGACCTTCAAATATAACCATTCTCCCAAATACTGTATTTCAGTGATATAATCAAAAAGGGATTCTTCTCTCTTATACTGACACATCTCCACTCTGAACTTAGCATTAGAGGTAGTCAATTTTGAATAAAGACCTTTAACATCAAAGCCAGCAAATAGTTCTTGTTAAAGCAAATCCAAACTCGGGAAAACTTTTGTTTTCAGTCACCTCCAATCCTCTCAAACTCAAGATAAGGTCTTGGTTTTGTGCAGATGGAGAAAAGCTTCTCTTCCTCTTTTTCTATTCAGATAGTGCAGGGAAGATCCCAAGGTGTCTCCTGGTGGAACACTAACAGTTCTTCACATTAGAAATGCATGTAATGTTTCCTAGCTTCTTTTCTATAGGCCAAGGTCTGATGAGCTGCCCCAAGGAGCAAACATCTGGGCTCCAGCAGTAAATAAGACTCTGTGCAGTTTACCACAACAATGAACTACGAAGATGTATCAGGAAATATTTTGAACACCTACACTTAAGCTCTCAGTTTCCCTCTGTCTAATTCCATGGCTACCTGAACTGAATTCACTCTTCATCCCCATCCCATTTGTGATAGTTTTTATTTCCTTGAATCAGCATGTTATAACATCTAAGAGAAATTTATCAAAATACTCTCTTCAAAATAGCGAGCTGAGGGCCGGCCCCGTGGCTTAGCGGTTAAGTGCGCGTGCTCCGCTGCTGTTGGCCCGGGTTCGGATCCCGGGCGCGCACCAACGCACTGCTTCACTGGTCATGCTGGGGCCGCGTCCCACGTGCAGCAACTGGAAGGATGTGCAGCTGTGACATACAACTATCTACTGGGGCTTTGGGGGGGAAAAATAAAAAATAGATAAAATCTTTAAAAAACATAGCTAACTGAAGTATAGGAGTTGTAGAGGATCAAGATTTTAAGGTGAATGTGATGTACAGAGTAACTGTACTACAAAATAAAAAGAAAATGAATGAGAACAATAAGAGACTGAGAAAAATGATAAGGAGAAGGAATATAATAGAGAGTAAAAGTAAGAAAAAGAGAAAAAAGAAGAAAGAAGGTGTAGGAAAGAGAGAGAGTCAGGAGAAGCATGAGAAATGGCAGAAAGGGGCACGAGCAGAGGGCAGACACCAGGCTCAGAGCGAATGAAAAGTCAACTGGTTTCTGAGCAGGGCTCAGTTCTAGAGTCACTGGGCTGCATCTGAGAACTCCACTCAGTTCTAACATCCTGAGAAAGACCATGCCTCATCCAAACTCAAACAACACTGGCTACCAGCGCTCTCCTCTCCCAGGACCTGCTGGAGCTTTGAGAACTGCCTCTCTCAGCTCTGGGACTGACAGAGTCCCCATTAAATATTCATCAACTGGTATGGTTGTTTTGAAAGAGTAACCCAGAGGGAGCTCTATCAAGGGTAAATTTAAACCTGCCAACTCCTTCACTCATCCTTTCAAAGAATTAAGAAACCAAAAAAAAAAAAAAAAACCCTACTGTTAAGCAAAGTAGCAGAAAACTTTCCTGGCAAACGTTAAATGTTCCATCTTTTTTGAAGTTACCTCACAAAATTCTGAGCATAGTCTAAAATTCTGGGCTCCCTACAGTTCCAAACATGTTTCAGAAATGATCTCTTTTTCATTCACAAAGTAAGCCTATGCCTTATAAAGCAAAATAAACTTGGATGAGTTTTAACTTGTAGAGAGAGGACAGCAAGAAAAAGAGTAGGATGTGCCTCTCTGCTATGAAGGATAATAAATAAAATCACACCAAAATATACAAAATATGGGCCGGCCCTGTGGCTTAGCGGTTAAGTGCACGCGTTCCGCTGCTGGCGGCCCGGGTTCAGATCCCGGGCGTGCACCGACGCACCGCTTCTCCGGCCATGCTGAGGCTGCGTCCCACATACAGCAACTAGAAGGATGTGCAGCTATGACATACAACTATCTGCTGGGGCTTTGGGGGAAAAAATAAATAAATAAAATCTTTAAAAAAAATATATACAAAATATGCCTCTAAAACTGAAAGAAGCAGACTCTAAAGAGTTTTACATTTTAAGTAAAAATGCACTTATATAAAATTATACATCAGTTTGACTAAAATAAAATTAATTTTATAGAAGAAGAATTCATTAAGTTTCATTTAAATAGCATGACATGATTAGCTGCATAATAAATGGTAGATATTTTAATTCGGGTATACCATGTTCTTCCACCAATGAGGGTGGGCTTAAACTTGTAGTTTTCCTAAAAGGCACCAACCGTATGTTCTGCTTATTTGATTATTTAATAGTATGGATCTGCTCCTCATTGCCAATGAAGGATGTCTACACACACGCTTTAGCTTGCATATGTAAGGGGAAATGCAGGATGAGTTTATAAAAAGAAAAATTGAAAATGAGCACTGTCTTTAGGAGACGTAGTCAATCTGTTCAAGAACATTTTCTCCCTTGGTCAAGTGAGAAGCTGAAAGAGAGAATGCTATCAGCCTCTTCCTTGGCCCCTTATAGAATTCTGCATTACCTCAATTAAACTTATGCTAAAGTGTTTGTAATAAACTTGGAAATGAGTTGATGATACTGTATTTGCATTACATCACACAGACTATCTTTCATTAGGTATGATTCAAAACACTTTTTTGGACATTAGAGGGCATACAAGTTTTGCTTCTCTGACAGAATGTAGCTTTTAATCTCATGGACATGAAATGATAGAGAATTGTTCCCATTTCCCTTTCTACTTTAAACCTGAGTGATAAATTTCCAACTACCTTTAAAAACTGCAGGTCCTTCTGAAACACATTTTAGTGTGCTGGTTTACCTTAGCTTCATTTCTTTGTTCTATCCTAAACTCCTTTCAGTTTGATCTATGTTCCTTTGTATTCCTTTTGTATACCTAGATATTTAAAATTTGCTCTAACCTATATTGGAGAAATGTTGAGTTACAAATCTTTCAGCCAGCATGTAAACTCAATTTTTAGGATTTCTACACAAAAAGTTTCTGCCATGTTTCTACCAGCTCTCCTTCCATATATTTTCCTCCACGATTTCCTGCAACAAAATTGCCTTTCTAAAAACCAGTCCTCTGTTCACTCTCTTAGCCTGTCACATTTTCATAGAAAAATAAAGGACTGGATTTTCCAAACATGCAACATGAATGATCAAGTGCTGATTCACACCTAGATATCCTGCTCCTGTTCTCCATGAATTTTAAAACTAAAGTTAATTATCTATTTCATTTTGTCTCAATCTATTGAGTAACCTTGGCACTGAGCCCCTAAACTGGTCCACAGCTTGCTTCAGCAGACACAAAACTCTCTCTCAAATGCTTGCATTCATGTGCTGAGTAGGTATTGTATTTATTTAGATCTTATTCAACAAAAGATCTGCATTGATTCACTCAAATACTTATGTATATATTATGTGCCCAAAGGTCTTGAAATGTTGGGGGTCTGCAAGGAAGACAGATATGTATAAACAGATAAATTATGCTATGGAAATAATTTGATAGAAAGAGATATGAATAAAATGCCATGGGACTCCAAGAAAAAGAACCTCCATGGGTTGACCTACAACTAAGATATATAGCAATGTACTGGGGTTTTGAGGGAAAAAAAAAAAAAGCACCATGGGTGGTGGATAGGGTTTATACCATATAACTAAAGGAAAATGAAAAGAGAGAAGATAAAGAGAAAACAAGATAAACGGAAAGGTTTTCTTCTTCTTAATGTTTCTGCCACCAACTTTTGGAGTACACTGCTTGCTGATGTCCTTTCTAGCCAGTCTTATCCTTCAGCCGGCTTCTAAAGACTTCAAAAATTCACTTGTAACAAGCTGGGGTTCTCCGCGCAGACAATGCCAAGTATGTAGGGAGCCAGGAGGTGAGCAAAAGATTCACAGGACTCTGCAGCCATTCTGCAGCTCAATGGTGGGGAAGGACACCGTGGCATCACCTTGGCCTTTCTTTCCAAGTTCACATAAAGGAGGGTCGGTTCCTTCCTCAATATATGAAGGTGGAGATAAACCTCTTTCACAGAATGGATTATGGAAAAATTAATGTGAGAGCCATGAAAAAGGCAGAGGAGATAGCACCATGAATCTGAAGTAACTGGACATGTGAATTAGTAATCAATATAAAGAAGAGCTGAAGACAAGAAAAAGGGCTAAAAACAAGTTCATAATTTTCTAAGATGGAAATGCAAGTCTTTCTTCTTCAAAAGAAAAATGTCATTGAACACTTTCCATTAAAATAAAATTGAAAGGGGCCCCATGTTGCAAATAATGGTTTTAACCATGATGTCCTTACACAATAATGTGTAGCAATCAGCTGTTAAGTGCACTGCAAATTGTTCATTCCTTAACAATCATGTTATCAAAGCTTGCAATTGATATATATATTTTAGTAAATTGTAGACTGTGTGCAAATTTGTCACCATATTATTGACAATGTGACTCTTACAACTGAAATCATGACTAGGAGAGAGAAGGTGGTGTGACCCTAGATTGCTAGAATCACAGCAAGAAAAGTTAAGAAAGTGCCATCAGGTCATTTGGACAAAAGAATGCTATATGCCTGTTGGGTTTATAACAGATTAATTGGAGAAAAACAAGTCACTACAGTAAATTATTGTCTACTTACCTCAGTCACCCTCTCCAAGAACACATATTTTAAAATGAGACAAGTTGTTAAATTTAAAATTACCGGTTCTGGCATTTTAGAAACTATATCAAATAATGAAGTAAAAATTAGCTTACAAACATCCTGGTATCAATTCCAGCTACCATCTTTTACCAAACTAAAACTCTAATTATCACTAATTCACTTGCAATCTAGTCCTCCTCCAATATACAAAATCAACAACTTCAAATGTTTCATAACTTTTTTTAACTTTCCCTAAAATTTGAGAAGATAATATAAATATATCTCTTGGAAAAGTTGAGAAAGATAGAGACACAAGGAAAAGTAAAGATGAAAATATTACCTTAATAAATGATGTAAAACACAAGATATGAACAACTGTTAAAAGAATTCTCTGTGAAATTGATAATTCTACTATCTGTACACCTGCTTATTACCTATCAGTAATTTGATACATAAACAAATAGAATAGTGTATTTAATGGGATCAATTCTTTCAGTTGTGTGCTTTTCCTTTTAAAACTACAACTGCTTTTATGTGCTGGCTTTATTTTCAGGTGGTGTCACATTAGAACACCCTCATCTCTGAAGATTTTTGCAATAAGGAACTCTACCTTGGCCCTTGATCATCTGTACTCTGTGTTATGATAAAATCAGAGCCCTACATGGAACAATGTTTCCTAAATCCTATCTCCCGTGTGTTGTTCATGTCAGGGAGTATATTCCACCAAGTAAACACTAAACAGTATTTCAAAAGCATGGGATATTAAAAGGAGTACATGCAGGGTTGGGTGTGGGACCCCATTCAGTGCCTCAGTGCCAAGAAGAAAGAGTTCCAGAGACTGGGATAAAAATAAGAGGTTATGAGCGGGAGGATCCCTCTGCAGGCCATTAAGCAGGAGCCTGGAATAAAACTGTTGACACCATGGACCATGGTTGGTTTGACAGGGAACTCACGAGGAAGTGAAGGACATGAAATAATGATAATTATAATAACAGCAGCAAACACTTCTACTGAGCCAGGCACTACACTCTGAATGTTAATTCTGTGCTTGAAGATACATTAACACACATAATCCTCAAAATATCCCGACGTAGTAGATGTTGGTCTTTTCACAATTATATAGATGAAGAGACTGGGTGCAGGGGCTAGAAAACTCATCCAGGTTACACAGCTCATAAATGGCAGAGCCCAAGCTCAATGCTGTTATGTTATGCTCTTTTACTACAACTCCAAGTTAAGTCTCTAATGACTATTTCCACTTGGCAAGTGCCAAGACCTTAGTAGTCCCTCCATGGAGGTAGGAATGGGCATGGCGGGGACACAGCTGAGGGAGGCTAAAAGACCCGAGGTGTGGCACAGCAGTTGTCAAGTGGTTCCCTTCGCAGAAGGGGGCAAGAACACACCCCAAAAAATTGGCAGCAGGCACCAAGGCTCTTTCCACCGGACATGATCCCACAAGGAAAGGGGCCCGGCGCAGGTGGATGAGCCAATAGGCAAGCCTCCTTTGGAAAGAGCACGCGATCTGCGCCAGCCTTCATGTCGCCCTGGGTGTGGCACATGCACCCTTAGTCAGAGGGCCTCATGCCACACTCTGGCGAGGATTTCTCCCTAGAGCCATGGCCAAGGACTAGGAAGGCCAGACCTTCCCGACTCCAGAGAGGAGGCTGGGAGCTGTTGTGGGAAGGGATTGCCCAGTAGGGCCAGTAGGGCCAGTAGGGCCCTGGCTCCCTAGCCCTGCAGTGCCATACGCCTGTCTCGGCACTTCTGACTTCAAGAGCCTTTCCTACACCTGGCCTGGCTGCAGTCGCAAAGTGGAGGTGTGGGGTGAAGCAATAGCTTTGTCTTTCCAGGAAGAAATGAGCCAGGGGACGAAGCAGCTGGCCAGGCAGAGCCTTGAGCTTGAAGCCCGGTACGCCTCTGGCCATCAGAGCCAGAGCAATGCTTTCAAGGCAGGGAAGCGGCCTTCAAGCTGAGTGGGAGTGGGGGAGGGGAGGGAGACAGCAGCTGAAGCCAAGTCCAGAAGGGCGGCGATGAAACCGCTGCAGCTGGGTGGCGCCAGCCGGTCAGAGCCTGGCGGGTGGGCGGGGCCTTCACTGCGGACCCCCGAGGCCAGCCCTAGGCCCCGCCGATCGCGCACACGCCCTTGGCCTGTACGGGGGTGTGGAGGGTTGAACCCAAGCCCGCAGGGCTCCTGGAGCGGTCAGAGAAAGAAGGGCCCATGGGAGAGGTAGGCGAGGTGGGCAGGGCGCAGCACCTTACTCTCCTCAGGTCCCCGAGGCGGGGAGAGAGAGAGAGAGGGAGAGAGAGAGAGAGAGACCCCTGACCTCTGAGTCGCTGCCTCCACCGCTGGCTGGTGCCAACTCACACGCCATCCCACTTCCACCCACCACCCCCATGCCTGCCCCGGGGCCAGCCACACCACAGACAGGCCTGTTCCTGGTCACCTCCGTGCTGGCCCTTCTGGACCTGACCTCAGTGCAGGGGAAAGGTTTCAGATAAGCCTTTCCATGTCCCTCTGCATGACAATGGCCTTCTCCCCCTCTCCCATCCCCCAGGCCCACCCAAGACATACACCTTTGTCATTAGCTCAGGAGAGGATGCAAGATGAGAATCTCTGCCCTGTGTGGAGAAACTCAGTTTCCCAGGTTTCTCCCATGGACACATGTTCTTCAGCTGGGTCTGATTTTCTCCAGCCAACCTGTCTTGTTAAGGATTTGGCCAGCCCTAAGATCCTGCAGGGAACAGTCAGAGGGGGATTCTCTCTCCCCCTTTCCTCCCCCTCTCTCTCCTCCTCCAGGTTTGGGGGAGGTGATTCCCCTCTCCCCCTCCCTTGCTGAGATATTTTCTCTCAGAACAGACAGTTTTCTTTTCTTCTTCCTTTCTCTCTCCTCTCTCTCCAGGGCTCCTTGCTACTCCTTCATTTATTTATTTATTTATTTTTAATTTTTGTTTATTGCAGTAACATTGGTTTATAACACTGTATAAATTTTAGGTTTATATCATTATGCTTCTATTTCTGCATAGATTACATCGTGTTCACCACTCAAATACCAATTACAAACCATCACCACTCCTTTCTAATCATTGGTTTGATTTCCTGTTTGACCAAACGGTTATGCATGAGAGTGTTTATTGGCTTATAAATTGTCTGATTTGTTTAAGATATGTTGGCAGTTAATGAGCATTTTTGCGTGCAAGTTGGTTAAGGAACTGGATTTCAATTCTGCCCGTTCCTCTGATGAGCTACTGAGTCAGAATATCTATGGTTGGCCATGTATCTCTCTTCTGGCGGCTTCAGGAATTGATTGCTATGTCGAAATTGCTTGCTGGACAAGGATAGACCTAATTTTATAATAATATGCTTTCTTTGTTTTGAAGTAGGATGTTTGATATTTATATGCAGGCACGTGTGTGTGTATGCTCCAAACATATTTAATGATAAATCAAGATTAACAATATATATGATTCCTATATTGACTTTTTTTGGACAAATACTGAGAAGTTAATTGAATACTCTTACTTTGGTTGTAGTTAGGTTCACTTTACTTCCTATTATTAAATCCTTTTTTAAATATATGATACTATAATTGAACATATACATTTTGACTGCTAACCACCTTTTAGCCCCTAAATATTTTGCCTTCAGATATGTGTACCATTATACACATTCATATATAAAAGTTTCATATTAGTTGTGGCTTTACTTTTGTGAGCACGTGTATGGAATATCACTGACAATCCCCTTTCTTTCAGCATCTATGTTCAATGTTAGTTTCCTATGTCTTTGTGGAATGTAGAGTAACATTCAATATTGAAAAAGTGATTTAAGTAACTTCAGTATAGTATAACTGCTATATGTAACATTATCTCTGTGGTTTTATTTTTAAATTTTGTACTTTGCTTTTTTTCTTTTTTCCTTGTTTTGCACCATTTAAAGTAATTTTCCTTATTAAACTTTTCTTCACCATGTTGGATATATACATCTTTTTCACATTCTATTTTAGAATTATTTTTTCTGCTGAGGAAAACTGGCCCTGGGCTAACATCCATGACCATCTTCCTCTACTTTATATGCGACACCACCACAGCATGGCTTGATGAGTGGTGCAGAGGTCCGCACCCGGGATCCGAACCCACGCACCCTAGACCACCAAAGCAGAGCGTGCAAACTTAACCACTATGCCACCAGGCTGGCCCCTATTTTACAATATTTTTAATTTGAGAAATAAGAAGAACCCAGAATCTGAAGTCTTGCCTCACTGCCTCCTCAATGTTAGGTGAAAAATTAATTAGTATTCTACTTCTTTTCTTTTTCTCCAAATCCAGTGTCTCTAGGTATAGATTAAGCTCTTGGTTCAGGATGGTTTTAAATTTTATGCACATTCTTTAAAGTAGTTTGTGTTTTGCATTTTTTAAAAATCACATTAACACAAAGTACTGAGACAATTGTTTTAATTTTTCAGTGTTCACTTCTTTGGTACTGTGTTTTTTTTTGAAACTCGTCAACCTCAAACTTGATTATGGATCTGAATTATCTGGAAGGCTTGTTAAAACACAGAAGGTTTGCTGTACCCCACCCCAAACATTCTGATTCAGTAGGTCTCGGGTGGAGACTAGCATCTCCACATTGTGATTCAAAGCTCCTCTGCCTAACATTCCTTATTTTTTTTCATTTCAGAGGGAGTAAAATCCGTATCTGAGTGTGCGGGCTGTTCCTACCCAAGCCTTTGATTCTTCACAGGTGTTATGCCACAATAATCTTCTTGTACTCCTAACTCCACCTCAGCATTTTGAGGCCCTAACTGACACAAAAACGTTCTTCATTTTTCCTCTGAAAGGTGTGCTTTATTTTCAGAAATGTGGCACAATCAGCAATACGTTTAATGTGGATGCTGTTCTCTGTTCTTTAGACATTGTAATTTATTTATACAACACCTGCACCATTCTTCCTTGTTCTCAGTATTTAATGCTCTAACATTGGAAACACATGGGGCTTGTGGACATTCTGGACACTCTCCCTTCTTCAAGTTTAATTGATCACATCACACCTGAACTAAGTTGAACTAAAGTTGGCCATATCATGGCTTGTCACATGACGATCAGGTATATGTGTAGTATGTGTGCACCTCACAGAAACAGAATGTTCCTGGAGTGTGCATCTCAATGATTCTTCTCCTAAAACTTGATTAAATATGTTCTAAATAGAGGTTCTTAGTTTCACTTAAATGTACCTAATCCATACATACATTACTGGAAAATTATCTATATCTTAAACTTATTTTGTTGAATAGCGTGTAAATTATTTCTATACTCCCAAGCTCACACATTTGATTTTAAAATTTATTTTCTTTTCAAGTTAAAGAAAGAATTTTTATTAAAAGAAAGAAATGCAAAGAAGTATCCAAAAGAATGAAATACTAGGAGTATGGAGGACTAGATACCTCAAAGGAGTTTCCCTCCACATAACGCTATCTTCCATAAAATATAATGTTATTGCATTCTTGAGTTCACAAGATGTAAGCCAAGTCTCAAAGGACAGAAGAAGGAAATTGTAAGCACTAGACAAATTTGGATTCACCCAGTGGTCAAAGGCCAGTATGATCCTCTCATGAAAGGATTTGTCTTTGAGTCACCAGTGATTTGAGGGAATGAATCTGGGACTCACAGATTAGTTGTGAGTCACACAAAAAAGGCACTTAGCTTGGTGTCATCCCACATGACTGTGAGCAGAAACCAGTGACATTCTTCTCTGGAGGAAAGAATCTAAACTAAAGCCTTACATTCTGTACACATTAAAATCAGACAAATATGAGCTCATAATCAAAGTTCTCCAAACAAATAAGGAATACATGCCATTGTCGATAAGAGTCATAAGACATAAGAAAATTAAAAATAAAACAATAGATTTAAACACCAAAACCTTCACTATTAGACTTACCAACTTCAAGATATAAAATAACTGTGTATAAAAAATGGAACGACAAAAAATGGAATAACAAAATCAAGCAGGAGACTCTAGAAATGATATGACATATTTGGCAAAGGGCCTTATAGAACTTTAAGAGATGAAAAATACATAACTGTTGAGTTTTAAAACTTCATAGATGGGTTCTACAACAGAAGAGAGAATAGAAAACCAAATTTGAATTCTGAAGGAAATAGAATGCAGCATAGAAAGACAAGGAACTAAAAAACATGAAAGATAATTTAGATATGGAGATGATGAGAGAGAGTAAAGAAAAAGGAGAAATAAAGTACTGTACAACAAAAACAAGTGAGTCATGAGGGTAAAACTGAAAGTTAAAGGGTCTATAAATTTCTCAGGAGATGAGAAACTATATCCACTTCAGGCAATGTGGGCTGGTGGTAAAATAGAAGTAGAGACTATAACTCTCACCCAAATAGAGGAGATACAATAGAATATGGAAAACAAGTATAAATCAATAAATTTTAAAGGGAAATAACATAATAAAACTTGTGGAAAAAATAGAAGGAAAACATATAGATAGTGGGAGCAAAAGAAGGATATAAATAAAACAAATGTAAATGCAATAAATTCTCCAGTTAAATACAGATTGTTAAATTTGATGCGACAATGATAAATTTAGCTATATCTTGTTTACAAGACTTGTGAAAACTAAAAAACATGGAAAACTAGAAATTCAAAACAGAATAGAAGATATAAAGATATGCTAGGACAAAATCAATCAAAAATCAACCCAGGGTAGCTATAATAATATGAGATAAAACAGATGCGGAACAAAGCATCATTAGGAATTAAGTGGTTAATCCCCAATGGTATATAAGTTCAACTTATCATGAAGATATAGTTGTTATACTACACACGATGTCCTGTGAAGATAATATAGCCTCAACTAGGAAAGGAAGGAGGAGAAGGAAGTGGAGGAGAAGGAGAAGAAGGAGAAGACAAGAAGAAAAAGTCGGAGGAGGAGGAGGAGGAAGTACAAGAGAAGGAGGCAGAGGAAGAGGAGAGGTAGACATAATATATCATCATAGTGAAGAATTTCAACTTTCCTCTGAGACAAAGAATAACATATATCTAATAATAGAGTATTTGAAAAACAAATTAGCAAGTTTGATTTAATGGATACACATCGAACCCTATACCCAACAAGTGAAGAACACCTATTCTTCACAGGGACATGGGGAACATTAATAAGCAGTGAGCATGAACTAGGGTACTAATCAATCCTCAAATAATAGAACACTTGAAATAAGTATAAGAGACTGCTCTATTTTATTCTTGATGCTATTACAAATCCCAGGCAATAGAAATGCAGAGAATTTTCTTTGGCTTAGGTGTTATTTGTGTGCAGAAAGTCTGTAGGAAAGATGAAGACAATATGGGCTATCAGGAATAGGTACCGTTAAAGATGTTAATGATTAATTTTAATTTTATATTTTTAAAATAAGAAATGGATGAGAAGCTTTTTAAACTTTACAATGCTCTCTCTCTTAGATTCCTAAGTGTTTCTAGTCCCTTCAGTCCTTCTTGATTCTTTCAATTGTTCCTGCCTGTTGATGATTCCTCCTTCATTGGATCTCTGAAGTTCACCTTAGTTTCCTGGTTTTGATGGTGGCAGACGCACAGGTTTGAGGGGACAGAGGTTTAGGCAATTTGATTGACAGCCTTCTGTTGCACCATTCTCAACGTGCACATGTCATGCGTCTATGCTTGTCACGTATCTTCCAGTTGCAATTATTCTTCCTCCCCAGGGCTTTCTCCAATCTCATGCTAATATTGTTGCTCTTCTAGGAAGGATTTAATGGTGTGCTCATATAAACAAGCATTTTGGATCCTGAACCAAAGAGCCATTTACAAGTCTACTCTGAATGTGATCTGTTTTTCCATTCATTGTACTTTCTTCTGTGTATTTAACCAGTTTCTTTCATGAGTGTGGAATTCAGTAAGGACGTTCCACAGCTGGAGTCATGTTATTTTCTTTAGTTATAAATTCTAAGGCTTCAAGAGTGTCATCTGTTGCCACAGACATTCGAGTCAATAGCAAATTCATTTTAATAAAGTCATTGTATTGCATTTGAAGGAAATCATTTTGAGTATTTTCCCTAAGGATCCTTATCCCTCTATGCAGGTTTCAGTACAAGAACTACTAGTATGTTCTGTCCTTGGTTTTTGCCATTGAGGAAATCAACAGGGACCCTCATATATTGCCCAACATGTCTCTGGGATTTGATCTCTATAATGCCCTACCCAGTGAAAGGAGGACATTGGAGAGTTCCCTGATTTGGCTCTCAGGGTTGGGCAAGGACATCCCTAATTACGACTGCAGGAGAGAGAGTAAGTCTCTAGCGGTCCTTACAGGAACCACCTGGGCAATTTCTGCCCAGATTGGAACACTGCTAGAACTGTACAAATTTCCACAGGTAAGACTGCATGGGATGGGGAGAGATGAAACCACGTCTCCTTTGGTGCCATTCTCAGGGGCCTAAAAAGGAAGAGAGGAGGAGACTGGGTTTGTGCATCTCTCAAAGGATATGATCTCAAAGGATCCGTGTACAGGACCTCGATGGAGAATGACATTTCCTTTCTTTGGAGTAGAGAGAAGTTTGAGGGGGAAGGAGACAAAGCAGTTTCCTGAAACTCTGGCTGATCTTATTTTATAGAAAGCTTTCAGGGAGTGCAAAATGATTAGAAAATGAAATGAGCAATTGTCCTCTTCTACCACTCCAGGTGTTGCTGAACAGCCTTCAGGACTGAGAGTGTGATTTTTGCCAATCCCCTTCCTAATATTACTTCCAGTTGTCTTTTCCTTTTAGCTTACCTATGGTCCTTTTGATCTTACCCTGAATGATGATAAGCAGTTTCCATCTCTCTATTAGATGGCCCCCAGGGACACATCTCTAGCCATTGGCATGGACTCTTTGCTGCTTCATTTGAGTTGGAGCTGGGTGGGGCTGGTCATCTCAGAAGACAAGAAAGGTGTTGTGTTTCTCTCAGACTTGAGAGGAGAGATGGACAGGAATGGAATCTGTGCAGCCTTTGTGGAAAAGATTCCTGTGACTGAAAGGTCATATTACTCAAGGACATGGCCATATGATTTGCAAGTAGAGGAAACAGAAGGGAATGTGGTTATCATTTCTGGTGATGCCAACTCTCTCATAAGCTTGAGCATTTCTACTTGGGAGTACTTAGTGATATGGAAAGTCTGGGTCACGACATCAGAGTGGGATTTTATCCACAGTGAGAGAGATTTCATCCTTGACTCATTCCATGGGACTCTCATTTTTTCACACCACCATAGTGAGGTCCCTGGCTTTGAAAATTTTATCCAGATAGTTAACCCTTCCAAATATCCAGAAGACATTTACCTCACTATGTTGTGGTTTCCCTTTATTCCTTGCACGATTTCTGAGTCTTACTGTAAAACACTGGAGAATTGTCCACCTAATGCCTCCTTAGGATGGCTGCCTTGGCAGATGTTTGACACAAGCACGACTGAATGGAGTTACAGTATGTAAAATGTTGTGTATGCTGGGGCCTGGAACCTTCACAAGCTGCTTCTTCAACATGCAGAAATGCAGCCAATGTGAAGTGGGAAGGTCTGGTGTTTTGTCCCTGGCAGGTAAAGTCTCTTCGACTTAACAGAATGTATACTCGCAAAAGTGACTTTCTTATGGTTCCACAGGTGCTCAAACCAAGCAGTTAGGACTCTTTCTCCAAGAAAAGCACAAGAGTTTCTATACTTGTTTCACTCTCTAGGAGGTATATCTAGTCCTGAGTAGTAAGTCATCTACAAGAAGGTTCTAGTGGCAACGAGGAAGTGAGCTATGAGTCAATATCAATGCTTTGTGTTACAAAGGATCCCAACATCCTGCCTGCCTAACGTTTCAATAGGGAATATCCTGTCTTCTCCCATGAAGCTCCTCAATGACAAGAAGAGAACTTGTCCTTTATGTGCCTATCTGGTGCTGAACATCATAGTGAATACTTTACATAAATGATCTCATTTAATTCTGTAACAACTTTAGGTATTGCTAACATCATTTTGCAGATTGATGGTCTGGGAAAATTCAGAGAGTGCATGAGGGTGGCTAGATTGTACCTTGCACTCGAGATTTGTCTGAATCCTATCACCACTGATCATCTTGATATTCTTGTCTTTAGTCATTTTCTCTCGAAACTAACTGATATTTTAGAAACATTATGATATTTTAGTTCTCCATATGATTTCATTTGCTTTACTTCATTGGATACTTGTAATAAAGGTACACTATGAAGCAAAGATTACAGACAATGAAAGGCTGTCCCCAATTCAGGGTTTTTCTCTTTAACACCCGGGCCCACTTCACCACAGGATGATGTGTCTCTTTTAGCTGCACCCTTTTCTGAGGAACATAGAATTTAACAATCCTGCTGGTGACTCAGTGAATTTGGCTGATGAAGGAAAATCAGATTCAGAGTAAACCATTCTCAACTTTTGGAATTTTCCCGAAGGTCTTGGACTTAAGGTGAAAGTAGGAGAATATTCCCAACATGCTCCACGTGGTCAAGAATTGTCTTTATCTGAGGAGGTGATTGAGTGGGACACGGGAATTACTGAGGTGGGTTGAACCCAATCACAATTACTTACACTACACATGAATAACCAAAATCTTGTTGGGTTTTGTGCCCCCTCAGAGCTTCATAAAGGGCCACATATGGGAATTTAACAATTCACTTCCAACTGAAGTAATTTTTTCATTTACCAACAATCCAAGATGGAAGCAAGACCTTCATAAGCAAAAGATTGCAAGTTGCTGAAGGTTCAGAAGGTGGTTAGTAATTTTCAGGAATAATTTTTTAAAAAAAATTAAGTTATGTACATGATTTTTAGAGATAATGTTATTGCACACTTAGTACACTACAGTATAGTGTAAACATAACTTCTTTATACACTAGGAAATCAAAAAATTGGTGTGACTCACTTTATTGCAATATTTGATTTATTGCAGTGCTCTGGAAACAAACCCACAGTATTTCTGAGGTGTACCAGTGTTTTATATCATACAATAAGCATGGCGTCCAACCAATGAATTGGATTTAGATATTTCAAGATTAAGTTTGTTAAGGCCCAATACTCTAAACACTCTAGCTACTTGAAAATTAGGTAAAAGTCACAGCTGTTACCAAGTGTTATCTGATTTTCTCCAGACTCCACATTCTGTATGCAGTGAGAGTTGCAGTCCGGGATTCAGGAAGAGCCCTCAAGAGAGCAAGGCTGCCTGTTGTTTTGCTTGCATTCCCAGCCCAGAGAATGTGATTTCCAATGAAATAGGTGAGTATATGCCTTGCAGCGACATTCTCCACTTCTATTTTTTTTTTGAAGGGAAATATTTGTCCTGAGCTATCTAATATCTGTTGCCAATCTTGCTCTTTTATTATTGTCCCCAAAACTGTAGTACATAGTTTTATATCCTAGTTGTAAATCACTCTGGTTCTTCTATGTGAGCCACCACCAGAGCATGGCAATTCACAGAGAGATGGTGTGGATCCATGACCAGGAAACCAACATGGGCCACCGAAGTGGTGAGCACTGAACTTTCACCACTAGGCTATCAGGGCTGGCTCTCCACCTCTCTTTTGTATGCACCGTTCTCCCAAAGAAATGGAAAAACTCTGATGAGGACTGCAGGGTCAAAATGTTGCCTTCCTCCATTTAGTAATTTAACTTTTATAGCCAATAATATTTCCTCCCAAAATGATACCCTCTCTCTCTACCTTGAACTAGCTTACTTGTCTCATTTTAGCATCATTGCAGGCATTATGATCTCAAGGAAACCCTTTATGACCACTCCACAGTAACTAACTTAAATCTCTCTCATGGAATCTAACACATGGTATTGTAAGTCCTTACTTTTCATCATCTTTAAAGCTACATTTAGATCACATTGAAGAAATCCTTATTTTTCCAGTGTCTGGTGCTGTTCTTGGCACAGAACAGGAGCTCAGAAGGTTGTGTTTGATTTAAGAAGTAAATATTTCTATGGTGTACAATGAGCTTATGGAACTGCTTGGTTTCTGATCTCCTCGAGTTCACAGGTGAGTAGGGGAGACAATATGCAGTGATGCAAATTCAAGGTGGTGACATAGGGCTGCAATATAGGTATGCAGAGACCCATGGGATGAAATAAGTGATAGCATATATGTTTGTGGGGAGGGAAGTGTCATGGACTTTTTCATAGAGGCAGTAGCATTAGTATTATATCAGACTAATGTAAGCAGATTAAATTCTTGGTGGAATTCTTAGAAATGGCAGAAACTGGCAAATTAGCCCTGCATTTAATATTCTAGGGAGCTGAGAAAAGGTTCAACGTGACTAGAACACAGACAATGTGGGTTTGGGAGTTGGGTCATGAAATAGAAGAGGGACAGAAAACCAACACTGAAGATTTTTCATACAATAATTAACATCTTGGAATTACTCAGATTTATGATATTAAACGGTGCAATGTTGAAATAACCTCAATGGTGGCATTATCTAATTTTATTTTTGTGATTGATATGAAGCTTAATTTCACAACATCTTTTGTATAATTTCAATTTATTTGAAATGTACTGAGATTGATGACATAGTCTGGCATATCGTCAATTTGGATAAAGCTTCCACGTGCACATTTGGCATGTGGTGAGTTTGGGTATATGTTCCATATGCACATCTAAAGAACACTACGTCCACTAGCTTCAATTCCTACATGCTTGGATATTAATAAATACACTTGTAAACAACCGATGATTAATGAGTAAACTATGATGGAAATTAGAATGTATTTCCAATTAAAAATATTATTCATCAAATCTTATGGGGTGGAGTTAAATCTATCCTTAAAGAGAAATGTATAATCCTAGATTATATATATTTATATATTATTGTGTATATTTAAATAAAGAAAGGTTGAATTTCTAAGTTCTAAGCATTCATCACAAACTAGAAAAAGAGCAGAAATGTAAACACAAGGAAAAGAGAAAACACAAAGTGATAAATATTAGAGGAAGTGTTAACAAAATAAAAGACAAACATCAAAAGGATAAATAAAACTAATTAGATTCTAATAAATGACAAATATGCTCAATAAAATCCTAGTACTAGTGTTCAAAAAAAGAAAAATTGCAACAAAATAATACCAAGGTAGAAAAGGGAGTAATCTGTGCAGATCACATGGAAAATATTTAACATGAAGAAAACATAAATAACATCATGTTGATACAATGAAAATTTAGAGGAAATTCACGAATTTCTGGCAAATAAAAGTTACCAAACTGCCTCAAGAAAAAATGAAAAATCTGAATATTGCCAGACCTATTACAGAAATTGAGACCATCCTTTAAAACATTTCTACAAAATTTTATTGTAAGCTATTTATTTGGTACAAAGCTGATGAATCTGCCAAAATATTCAAGAAAAAAATAATATACATCTACTCAAACTCTTCCAGAGAATAGGAAAAACTGAAAACTTTTTGACTCACTTTGAGAGACTAGATTAACATTGGTACCAAAATCTAACAAAATCATTGCAGGAAAGGAAATTACAGGCCACATTCTTTGTTGGGTTAAATTCATTTATCCTAAAAAAAAAAAATCAAATCAAATCAAGGTTCCAAATCTAGCTATATTTTATAAGAAGAACATATCATGACCAAGTTAGGTTCATGCAATGTAATTCAGTACACTAATCTCTGAAAAAAGAGAAATAATAATCTCAGTAACTGTAAGAAAAACTAGTAAAATTAAACACCTATTCATATTTTAAAACAAACAACAACAACAGAAAAAACACTTACCAAATCAGGAACAGAACGAAACTCTCTTACTCCCATACACAGTATTCACAGAATGGAACTTTATCTTACACTGATGAAAGCAAGGATAAGAGAAGAATGTTCAACATCACTGCCTCTATAAGCCGTTATGCTGGAGGTCTTGCTTGATAAAATATTGGCAGGAAAAGAAATAAAAGGAATAATTTACTTCAAAGGAAGAAGTAAAATTGATGTTATCTTCAGATGATATTATGGTATAAATGTAAAATCCATATAAATTAAGGTATTAACTGAGTTTATTGGTGGCTGAATACAAGGTTAATATAGAAAGTTTTGCTTCCATCTACCCGTCATAAGCATTCAAAATTTAAATTTAAAAAAATGACATTTACAACATCTTAAAGTATGAAGTACCTAGAAATAACTTTAATGAGACTTTCAAAAGATTTCTGTCCATTAATTTATAGAACAGCATTTAGATAAATGGAGGAAAACTGAAAGAACTGGAGGGATAAATCAAATTCGTGACTGAACAGACTCAAAATTCTACAGATATCAAAACTCTCCAAATTAATCTACAGCTTCCACAAAATTGCAGCTAAAATGCTGACCTGTTCTGTGGAAATTACAATTGATACAATTCTTATGGAAATGATAAAGGAAAAACTTAGCTAAGAAAATCTTGCAAACAATGAATAGAGTGGGAGGACTTACTCTACCTGACATCAAGTATTATAGCATCACAATAGAGGAGGTTCATCAAGAGGATAAACAAGAAAATCAACGGAACCAAATGGTGAGTTCAGATAAAAGCTGCTCATATAGGGACTCACGTATAGACGTCTGATTTACAAGGAAACACTGAAGAGGAGTGGGAAAATGAAAGCCTTTTCAATAAACCATGTTGGGTAAATTGGCTGTCTTCATGGAGAAGGCAATGACTCACCAACCCTAACTCACACCATCCACAGAAAACGTTATCAGGCAGATTGTACTTCTAAACGTGAAAAGTGAGAGAATTTAAGAGGACGTAAAGAGGAAGGAGCAATGCCCCTGTAGAAGGAAAAAGCATGTATTCATACCTGCAGGGATGAGTGGGCACGGAACACTTTCAGAACCACATGAAGATTTGGGAATCTTAAAAATCAGAGCAGAGGTAGTAGAGGTAGGCATGACCAAGGTTATACAGTCTTTTTGGTCTTCCTACGATTTTGTCGGATTTTTTAATGGAGGATAAACATGATCCCACTTACATGTAGACGTATCACTTGTGATGCAGGACAAGGGCAGGGAACCAGAGTAAAAGGATCTTATGATAACGTAGGAGAGAAGTGACTAAAATCTTAACAGAAGTGGTGGAAGTGAAATTAAGATGAAATGTTTTGTAGATCATTTTAGATGGTAGAAATGGTCTCATTTTGAAACTCCCGAGGAGTGAGGTCTATGACTTGGTCATCTCTGTTTCCCTAGAATGTAGCATATTATCTGCCTCATGGAGGTTTTCCAATAACTGCTTGCTCATTGAATGAGTAAATCTAGGCCATAGTTTACAGGGGTATAGCTCAGAGAGACAGGGAGGACGTTTGGTTTTCTGCTGAGAAAAATGTGCTTTCATGAATATGCAAGATAAATACTGAGATGGATAATAGCTTTACTTAACCATAAATAAGATGGGCAGTATTAACTGGGAATGGTTCTCTGCAGAGCATTCTGTTATTTGGTGCCTGGAGCAACAAAGGAAGACAATTGGCTAAGCTTACCCCATGCCTTCTTTGGGGGCATGCGAATGAGAGAGAATGACTGAACCTGGGCTGAGGACACTTTGCATCTCTCCCCAGACATGGATCAGTGTGTGAAGTGTCCAGATCATCAGTATGCCAACAGAGGGTGAGATTGCTGCCTCAAAAAAAGCTGTGACTTTTCTGGCTTAGGAGGACTCCTTAGGGATGGCCCTGGTGCACAGCTCTGTGCTTTTCTCTCCTCACAGCTGTGGTGCTGGGGGTCTTTGTGAAGCACCAAGACACTCCCATAGTCAAGGCCAATAATCAGACTCTCAGCTACATCTTGCTCATCTCCCTCACCCTCTGCTTCCTCTGCTCCTTACTCTTCATTGGTCGTCCCAACACAGCCACCTGCAGTCTTCAACAAATCACATTTGGAGTTGTATTTACTGTGGCAGTTTTCAGTGTCTTGGCCAAAACTATGACTGTGGCTGTGTCCTTCAAGGTCACTGCACCAAGGAGAAGGATGAGGCAGTGGTTGGTGTCAGAGGAACCTAACTTCATCTTTCCCATCTGCTCCTTTATCCAGCTGAGTCTCTGTGGAATCTGGCTGGGAACCTCTCCTCCCTTCATTGACACAGATGCACACTCTCAACACGGCCACATCTTCATCGTGTGCAACAAGGGCTCGGTCACTGCTTTCTACTGTGTCCTGGGATACCTGGGCTCCTTGGCCCTGGGCAGCTTCATTGTGGCTTTCCTGGCACGGAACCTGCCTGACACCTTTAATGAAGCCAAGTTCCTGACGTTCAGCATGCTGGTGTTCTGCAGTGTCTGGGTCACCTTCCTCCCCATCTACCACAGCACCAAGGGCAAGGTCATGGTGGCCATGGATGTCTGCTCTATCTTGGCCTCCAGTGTGGGGCTATTAGGCTGCATCTTTGCTCCCAAGTGCTACGTTATTTTCCTAAGGCCAGAGAGAAACACATCAAATGTGTTAATGAATAAAACACATTCAGCGAGAAAATAATCGAAATGTAAGTTATTTTCATAGGTCACAAGAACTTGCCTACACTTGAAAAATAAACTACGACATTTGTGCAGACCCACTTTAAGTACCAACTAAACTTACCTTACATCTCCACTTAATTTTTTGCTTTATGTTTCTTTTGGCTTTGTGCAATTTTCCTCGGGCATTCAAATGAACAAATACAAAAACATTCATACTAATTCTCCTCTAAACTTATGTGTTAAAGATTGCAAAAATGGCCACACATTAGTCCTCTCCCACTGTCTCTTTGGTTGTACCATCCCACGTTGACTCTGGGTAAACTTGGCCTTGTAATTTGCTTTGGCCAATGGGACATTAACAAATGACATAAGCAAAGGCTTGAAAAACACTTGCTCATTGTTGGTACTTGTCCTTCTCTGGCTGCCCTTGGGAAGCCTGAGGCCATCAATATGTGAATGAGTCTAGATAGACTGCACATCTCCATCACTCCAGGTGACTTCAAGTCAACAATCAGATATGTGAGTAAGGCCGTCCTAGACCAGCCAATCCTAGCTGAGCAACCAATAGGTCCAGATCAAAATAACTGCCCAGTTAACCCACAGAATCTTGAGAAAAAGTAAACTATTCTTATTTGAAGCCACCAAATTTTAGGATGGTTTGTTATACAGCAAAAGCTAACTGATACATTATGCTACCATTTATATATGTCATCTCATTATTTGTGTAATTATCACAGATTTCTATTTCTTTATCCAATATCGTAGACTGGAATATTCTTCTCTAGATTAAGTCTCTGAAAGAAAATCAGAGACAATATCACGTTCCATTTTACTTTTTCTCCTTCCTCTTTTCAACCAGACATCTTTAAGCATATATATTAAGAATATCTTCACTAATTTTAAGATTATGGATATTCTTCTATATTGTCATCCACTACTGTTATACGCAGGGGATTTTTACTTTTAATTTTAGCCCTTATAATCCATTTGGAATGATTTACTTGTGAATAATGTTAGTTGATGGTCCAGTGTTTTATTTTACAAATGGATATCTTTTAGTCTATAAAACAAACACTACATCATTTTAAAAGTTGATTTGAAGCATATGGAATCTGAATAATGTTTGGAAACATTAAACTTATATCTTTGAAACACTGTTTTCAATCACAAGTATAGTATATCTCTCCATTTAATCAGAGCTTTTACACGCTTTGTATCTTTTTATAATCTTCTTCATATAACTAATGTGTAGTTCCAATTATTTTCACTACTCATCTTAAATAATTCATTGCTCTTATGAATGGAATAATTATTTACATGTTTAAACTAATTCTTGCTCATGTAACAGTATTTTTGATGTTTCATATAGAAATCTAGCTTCCTTACACATTACTGCATTTATTTACCAGTTCTAAACTTTATAAGTTATGTCCCACTAAAATAATAGATTTTCTCTTCTTCTCTAATTTTATTTACCTCTTATTCTGTTGATTCTCGTTTTTTCATGACTGGGCTCTCCAATGCCACACTGAATCACAGTAGTGTTTGCCAGGAGCATTTTCCTCTTCTTAAGTGTAGCGTAAACATCAGATAAATTCCTTGTCAGGGCAGAGCAGGCATCTAAGGGAGAAAAAGTAAAAACGTGAAGGGGAATCATTTCTGCCTGGAAATCAACAGACTTGCGTCTCTTGGCTGTTTGGAGCTGGAGATCTTATGACAATGTGGCCAGCTGAGAATCAGAAGATCTTTCTCTAGTCCCAGGAATTAGTCTTGGTCAAATCTCTCAACCTCTTTAGACCTCATTTTCTTCACCTGTAACATGAAGAGTTGGGCGAGTCTTTTTGAGTTCTCAAATCCAGTGACAACAAGATACCCTTCACCCAGATGCACTTGACAAAGACCAGAGAGAATTTTTAGTTTTCTTCTGCATCAACATTATTATCCATATCACCCCTTAAAGACATGTCAAATGTCTACCTTCGCATGACACTGATAAAACAGGTTCCATAACAAATCGCTGTTCATTGGGATAACAAATCTATAGTTAATTGTTTAGAGGTAAGTATAGAGATGGGCTCTGCTGGAAACAGCAATCAATGGGCCAAAAAGTCTTGCTTTATTTTACAGCAAGGCTGTGGAAACACTCCCTAATAAAACAGAATGCTGAAGTACTTAAAAAGTATGAAATAAATGGGAGCCTTGTATCCATGGTTATGAGCTAATAAGGATATGATTTTTAAAATTTTGTTAATGATGCCATTTGCCTGCTATGGGGCTGTTCTCTGGTGAGTAAAGAGCAGATGTATTCAAGGCCACTTTCATTCCTTTAATAAATATTTACTCAGCGCCTACCACTTGCTGCACGATAGCAGTCATCTACCCTGAGAGCATTTATATTCTAGTAGGGTGACACAGACCATAAACAAAAAGAGAATCTTGAGGTGATCAATAAAGTTACATATACGTCAAACTTTTTTCATTCTGGACTATTTTTCACCCTTTCCCTTCTTTGGCTGTTTACCAGAAGTCTAATCATGGACTTGAAAACCCAGAAAGCATTGGTCCCAAGTTTCTTCTCTCAACACCCTTGTTTCAAAGACATAGTGTTTATCATCTGAGAGTATGTCTCTTTAAGACTAAGTTCCTATGACTCAGCATTATTTCCTCACTTTCCTGAGAGGACAGATGTTATTATGAAGGGGAAATAAAATATCATATGGGATTTATACTTGAAATGATGTTTCCACTCTAATTGTGTTATTTAATGTGGTGTGATTTGGGGAAAGTCAGTTACTCCTTCAGAGACAGTGGTAATAATACCCTGAAAAGCATTCTATAGAGATTAAATGAAACAAAGTATGAGAAACTGCTTTGTAAATTACAAAGCAATCTATTTCAGCTTATTTTTTCTAAAAAATTTTCATTTATCCAATCCTTTTTGACTCTATGCAACCTGCCTTGACTGAGTTTTATCATTTATTCAACAATAATAATGGGTCAAAATGGTTGAATATTAGAAATTTCATATGGTTTAACTTAATTAATAGGCCATCACAATATTTAATTTGGTTATAATTACAGTTAAATTTTTCATGATGCCTTACCATATGCCAGGCACATGCTAGGCATCTGACATGTATTCACTCATTTAATCCTCACAACAATGCCATGGAGACAATACTATTAACCTCTATTGTATGGATGAGGAATATTAGAGGTTATATAATTGACCAAGGTCACACAACCGGTACCCAGGCAGTCCACCTCCAAAATCTGTTTTAGGGATCCATTAGAGGTTGTGGCGCTTACATTGTAAAAGGATCACCTTGGTTCCTGGTTGGCGAATGGATCAGAGGGTACTAAGGAAGAAAGCCCATGGCTACTGAAATGATCCAGGCAAGCAATTCTGAATACAGGATTTCCTTCCTTTTTAAGGCTGAATAATATTTCATTGTATAGATGCCCTAGATTTTCTTCATCCTTTCACCCACGGATGCACAATTAGGTAGTTTCCATCTCTTGGCTATTGTGAATAATATTGCAGTGCATTTTGTCAAATAATTTCCTGGCACTTAGTGAGTTTGAAAAAATTCTTCTTATACACATTAGTTACTGTAATGAACTACCTTTCTAAATGTCTAAAGTTTAAATATTTGTCATTCTACAGAAATACCTTGCCTAATCATGATTTGTGTTGTTATCAGTTCATGAATGATCTAAGATTTTTGTACAAAAATTTGTTATAATGGCTTTTTTTGCATGTATTCAGGAACCTTGCATAATATGGGTATTCCCTGATTCTTGATTTTTAGTAGAGTTTTCTAGTAAGCCTTTAGGATAGGAAATATCTTCGTAGATGTGAGGCAGAGAGCAGAAATATAATAAAGTGATTGTTATATTTAATTATATCAAAAGAAAACTGTAGTTTTGCTAAATTGTTTTTACACAGCCTTTGCTTATTTGTAAGAGTGACACATATCATTTTATTAATGAAAAGAAAATTCAATAAACAATTTTAACATAAAACAATATCTATTGAGAACTTATATGAAAATTTTAGCAATCTGTTGTCACCAATTTCCTCATCTGCAAAATGGAGATAGATAATACCATCTTCCTTATGGGTTGCTGTGAGAAAAGTCAAGAGTAATGTATGTAAAATGCTTATCACCATGTGGGTTGGAAAGTGATGCCCCATTCATTTTTCCACCGGGATGATGACAGCTTTTTTAATGCTTGAAGTCTGTAGTTTTCAAAATACATTCTACTGTTGTAAAGTGACTCCTTTTTACAAATTCTTTGTAGAGTTAGATGATCCCTTTGGAATACAAATTCAGGCTCCCGTGTGTGTGCATATGTGTGTATGTATACGCACATCTCTCCAATAATACTTCAAACCTGATAATGAAAAGCTACCTTCCCCACTCTTGACTCTGGTTCCAAAAACAACTTCTTTAATTTTCTGGTTGAAAATCTATATTTCTAAATTAGCTACTCATACAGCTTTTTCATTTTTCAGGTTTTGACTATTTATAGTTTCTTTCTTCTCTGAAAAAAATCAGCATGAAGAGTTCTTACATATGTTAAAAACATAATTCCCCTTGCCCAATATAACTATTTAATGAATTAGGATAACTCAAAATTCGATGTCCTCTGTTTTATGACATAAGTGTTTACAATTTTATAGCAGATGAATCTTATCCAGAGATGTGCTACGTCAGATAGTATGAATACATTTTCTTTCTCACTTTTTCCTTTGACCTTTTAAATGGTAAAATTCTCTTGTTTCTTTGTTGTCTTCCTATGGATTCATCACTGGTTCATCTCCTTCCACCAAAAAATTAAATCTCTTCTCATTAACTTCTGATGCATGAGACAATTCATGGGCTTCAGGTTTTGCTTGGGGACATCCCTCTTGGGCTTGAACATATACACAGTCCCACATATACGCAGTATGTCTGGAAGGATAGAGGAGGAAAGGATGTTTATCTCTGTGCAAAAGTACCGGGAGACAGTGGTAGAGTGAGAATATTTTATTGACTTTGCACCACTCTTTGAAGTTTTCGTATACGTGCACCTACGACGTGGGCCTACCTCCCCCCAGATTTTTAAAATTAAAATAGCGTTATATCCTTATCTACTGGCTTGGAACATCAAGTTGTAGACAAATGTGAATATATGATCCAATTTTTTAACGAAATTGAGAACAGCAAACGCACAAAAAATTTAGAATTCTAAATATGGGCACATCATTCTATGAGGCTGTGTAAAGGTGGGGAAAGGAATGAAGAACAGCTGTTCAACATCCAGCTACCTGTACAGTCTAGGGGTCCACAGAAAGCCTCGCCTCCAGCCCCGCCCCTGGAGCTGATTTCCTCCCCCTGTGAAGTCTGCCTGAATTATTCCAGCCACACGCCCGCCTCTTCCCGCCCCTGGAACTGGTCTCCGCCCACAACGTTCGGGCCTGGCTCAGCCCACAGCCTGGTCCACGCCCACAGCCTGGTCCCGGCTCATTGCCCCTCCGGGAGCCTTGTTCCCGCCCACAGAAGCGCCTCCCCAGCCTGCTGTCACTCACAGCCTTGTCCCCGCCCACAGCCGGCCCCTAGAACTGGTTCCCGCACACAGCCCCGCCCTAGATTTTGTCCCTGTCCCTGGAGCTGACCCAGACCGCTTTCCAGCTTCTCACTCACTCTAGAAACTAGACACCTACCCCGAGGTTGTGGTGCGTGGCCTCGCCTCGCCCGCCGCCTCAACCGGCATTCCCCAAACGTTCGTCCTCCCCGAACGTCCGCCTGAGACCGGAACCGGAAGCGCGTGCGGCGCCGTGGATGGAGCGGGCGTTCTGCAAGGTGTGTTCCGTCTTCTCGGAGCGGACCGCATTCCCGTGGATGTTCGCCCGAAGGGGCGGAGCGCGGTGAGCGGTGGGCGGTCCCGGCTCCAGTCACGGTCCACGGAGGGGCATGGGCTAGGGGCAGCCCCGCCGGGGCCCGGCTTCCCTCCGTCCTCCCGGAGCCCCATTTCCCCTGGGCTGTTTGCTCAGGGCGCCCGAGGCTGCTGTTCTTCCTGGCTCCAGGCGCCGCCGTCCCCTCTTCAGAGTCCCCGTCATCGTCCTCCGTGTGATTTTGTCCCCAGAGGGCTTATCCGCATCTGCAGACGGTGTTTGTGTTGTTACAAATGGGGCGCTCCTGGCATCTAGAGGGGGGGGCAGGGATGCTGCTCAGCGTCCTCCAGGGCCCAGGACAGCCTGACAGAGAATTATCCAGCCCCAAATGTCAGTGATGCCGAGGTTGGGAAACCTGCTCCAGGGTCTGAAAATCTCCCGAGCCCTGAATGAAGTGTGGAAATTGTTGACAAGTCAGCGAGTCACTTACAGGGTCCCTAAATGACAAGCTTGTTTAAAGGGTCCAGAGTCACCAAAAAGTCTCTGTCCAGCCAAGTGAGTTGAGCGACTCAAGTGCACACAGCACGAAGCTGCTTTCTCCCCTCTCTGGGAGCAGCAGGTGGCTGGATAGGAATCGGGAAAATCCAGTCACAACCAACGGTTACAGTTAAATCAGTAAATACGAAAAAGAAAAGTGAATGGGGTGAACTTTCCATCCAACACCCTATAAAAGGCCTCAAAAGCTTGTTTGTGCTTTTTTTTCCCCCCTCAGACACAAGAAGCATCCGTGGAGATCAAGTTTGAGGTGAAACCAGGCTGAGGGTCCACCTGTCCTCGCTGATCCATGGATTTCTGTGTGACCAGGTGAGTACCCTGTGGACCTGGTACCAACAGGTTCCGGCAGCCTCCGTTGTGCAGAAGACCTGCCAGTGGGCTTTCCTGGGCTCAGGTTCTCACCACAGGGAGTCATTGAGAGTGAGGGTATCTTGAGAAATATTATTGATGTTGGATGGATGGAAATATGGTAAGCTGTGTGTGGTTCTGTGTGGTAAATATTTCAGTAAGTACAGTTATATGCAAGTAAAAACACATGAAACAAACGTAAATAACTGCAAATGTGTATTATAGAAGAAAATATAGATTTACTTGCATTGCATAATACTCAAAAGTCAGGATTTATATATAATATAAATACAGAAATGTTTTGCATGTGTATGTAGTATTAGAAGACATCCCATGAAATATTAGCAGGGATACTCAACAACATTCCTTAGACCCATTCAATTTGAGTTCTAAAGTCCTATAAATCATCCACAAAAATTTGAAATAAAGGAGCATTCAGGGAAAAAGATGATTGGAACTTCTTTGTATTAATAACAAATTTAAAATTGAATTTGCCAGTAGCCAGATTTATTTTGAGCATTTTTTTTCTTTATGACATTTCAAATCATTTGGAGGAGTACTAAACAACACTGTAGATTGAAGGGAAGGGCGCTAGTCTCCAAAAAGACTGTCCTCACCACCTTGCCTTTTAAAGGGAATTAACTTTGTTTTTGAAACTTTTCTGAAATAACGGTCTGATGATTCACGTTGCAGAGAATCTTGTTAAGTAATTTTGTATTTAGTTGTTGGCCTCTACTAATTGTGTGTGTATGTGTGTGTGCCTTTTTCATTCTAGCTTTCCTGTGATGTTCTTGAGGGGAATGTGTGCTTGTCATGCAATAGATAGTCTTTGAGTGTATAATTTATGGTGACCAACCATCCTCGTTTATTCAGGACAGTGGGGTTTTCCAGGACACAGGACGTTTAGTGTTCAAACCAGGGCAGTCCTAGACAAACCGGGATGGTTCCTCATCTCATGAGCCAGGCCCTGGGACACATGCATGGGGACCTGGAGAACCAGAGAGACCTTGTCCCACCTCCATGGAATTTATATTGTATTTGGGAATTTGGATTTTGAAAAGTTAATGTTAAGAGTGATGTGGGAGTTTGGCACAAGGGGAATCAACATGAGCGGGCAGAGAAGCCCTCTTGAGAAGGACTGATATTTAGCTTGAGAGCTGGAGTTGGGACTGGATTTAGCTGGTCGGAGGGTTAGACTGGAGTGAGGGTGTGGGAGTGTGTTCAAGAGAGCGTTTCAGGCAGAGGGACCCGCATGAGGACACCCCTGAAGCAGAGAGCCTGGTGTGTCCATGAACTGAGAACAGGGATGGCCGAGCCGAGTCAACTCAGGGGGAGCGGTGTGAGCCACACTTGCGAGGGGAGGACAGGCAGGACCAGATCAGGGGTGACTTGGGACTCTGTTCTAAGACCAGTGGGAAGACTCTGGAGAGATGCGAGTAGAAGGATGATGTGATTAGCGTTTGGTCTAAGCACGTGGGTTAAAATGGACTTCATGGTTAAGAATGAAGACTTAGTAGGCAAGATGGGAGGTGCTGGGAATAAGATTAGGAATAAGATGATTGTTCCCTAGGCCTGGGTGATGGCTGTGGAGTAGGAAAGAAGTAGAAAGAAAAGACCTTGGAATGTAGAACCGAGAGAACATAACGGTACTTTCTTGCCTGCATGTGTCAGATGGCACAGGGCACTGACTGTTCTCGCTGCTGTCCGTGCAGACCTGCAGGCACCCCCTCACACAGGTCTGTGTGTTCACCCCTCTTTGCCACTCACAGGCCCCCCTCCACATCCTAAAAGAAGCCAGGCCTTACTTGTGAGGGGGGTGTCTCACACGGGAGACACCTAGGAGAGACCCTGCAGGCATCAGAGCAGCCCCTTCAGCCTCTCCATCAGCCTCCTCCCTTCCCCTCTCTCGCTATCCACACCCAGAATGACCCTGCTCAGTATTCCACATCCCCATGATCTTCCTCACCCAGGCTTGAGAAGGATGGGGCAGCCACTGGGGTGGACATGATCTGCACCTTCCACTCTGACCTCCACAGGTCCCGGGCTGGACAGAGAGGGACTCTACTGGAAGCTGAGCCATGAGACCCAGTGTGTCACCCACCCGGGCGCCTTCACCCTGGACGGGGACAGCCTCTACGTCGGTGGTGAGGGGCTGTGCTACAGCCACACTCTCTCTCTCAGTCGGAGTTCTGTGTTCCCTCCGTTGCTCTAAAGTGAGCTATGATCCATCTCTCTATCCTCCTGGTCTGGGTTCAGTCTTCTCATCACTGTGTGATCACTGGGTCCAGCCACCTTCCATCTCGTTGCCTTCCCCCTGAACACCCCTCCACTCGTCCCCGCTGCTTTCCCCTCTGCTTTTCCCACAAAGGTCCCTACATCCTTCCTCTCCCTTAATTCTTTATGTTCACCCCAACTCTTGCTCAGCTCCTCTCGCCTTCTCTCCACAGGTTACACCTATGGAGCCGTGGCCCCGACTACCACCAATGAGTATTCCTGGCCCTGATCTCCTGTGTCCCGTCTGCATTTGGGGTTGGGGAGCACTTGTTCTCCTTCACCTGCTGTCCTTGGTGAGGGAAGCACCTGGAAGGGCCCTAAATCATCCCTTCTCTCCCGCCCAGGTTCTGGTGGAGAGTCCCAGCCCAGTGTGAGAAAGCCTTAGACACAAACATGTTCTCCACCACATTCTGACCCCACGTGGTTTTCACTTTAATTCTCCTAAAGCCCCCCCCTTGGTCCTCCTTTTCCAGGTATCCTATCCATCTGCCCATTTTTCTGCCTGTCTATCTGTCTCTCCTCCAAGTTCAGTCTCTCTTGTTCACCTATCTCTCTCTCTTGGGCTCCTCTCACCAACAGGCTTGCTCGTCCCTCTGCTCACACAGTCACCCGTCCCCTCACTCTCATTTATGCTTCATCTGTGAATGGTGGTCCTGAGACAGCCAGTGCTGGAGCCCGTGTGAGCCTGGAGGCTCCTCCCACTCTGTCCCTCCCTGCTGACAGCCCTCTCCACAGCTCCCGAGCCGGCCACCACGTCCCTGCATACTTGATCATCGCCTGTGCCACCAGAAGCCACCACAGGTATCTGGGGGCCCCTTTTCCTTCCCAAGAGAAGCTCTCTGGCCCCACTCCCCCACGAGCCAGTTGTGATCCAGGAGCTGGGAAGCCAGGGTGTGAAATTCTGGTTTTAGAGCAATCATGCTGATCACAAAGATTATACCAACGATTCAGTCTGAGGCCAGCCCTCAGAGAGCCCCTAGTCTTGTGAAATTAACACACCATTATAATACAATGTGGGATATTTTGGGGAGAGGCACCTGGCATAATTTTGAGGGGAAGAGCTTGCTAGAGAAAGTTACACCAGAATGAAGACTTTAAGAATGAGTAGGAGGGTACCTGGCAAATAGAGGATGAAGGGTTTTCCTGGCAGAGAGGATTCCATGAGCAAAGGCTCCGGCCAGAAACAACATGCCCTATGGGGAGAATTGAAACGAATTTGGGTTGCAAGAAGCATAATGTTTAACCTGCAGAAGATGAATAAAATGAGACTGAAAGGTCAGCAGGAGCCAGATTGAGTAGAGCCTTGAGTGCCAGGTCAAGAAGGTTGAACTAAACACTGAAGGCCATAGGGAGCCATGGGTGGTACTAGAGCAGTGGTGGCCCTAGTGAGGTATTCATTTCAGAAAGATTCTTCTAGTAGTCCACGTAGAACATCATTTAGACAGAGCATCGAGTGAGTCTGCTGGGGTGTTGGTCCGGGTGAAGGAAGTTAAGACCTGAGCTAGGACAGGGATGGAGAGAGGGAGTGTATGTGAGGACCAGTGTGCAAGGTGAATGGGTGTTACTGGAAGGGAGGAGGAGCTGAGCAGATATGCTGGTTCTGACTTGGGTGACCACACGGGTGGGTGGTGGTGCCACTGGGACAGAAGACGACAGATGATAATGAGTACAGGACTCTGGTGTGGTCTCAGGCCAGCTTTCAGAGATGGCCATCGCTCTCCCTCTCGTCTTGCAGCTTTGGGGCACAACCTGAAGACCCTCACAGTCAATGTCACCATCTCCACCCTTCGGTATTCATCACACATGAGCAACGGCTCAGCCACGTTCAACTCCACTGAGAGGCTCCTGCAGATCCTGGTGAGACCCTGGTCCCAGCAGCTCCTGGTGGGTTAATTCCCACCCAGCCCCTCCCCCAACCCCTGTCCCTCCTGCTCCTCCTCCTCCTCCTTCCTCCCCAGCTGGATCCTTGTTTAAGAAGAGCAGCCTGGGTCCCTTCTACTCGAGTTGCAGACTGGTCTCCCTCAGGTGAGACCCTCCCCTGAGCATTTGCCCCTAATGACCACTTTTGTGACCACCCCTCTCTGTCTCCCCACTGTCCTCCCATTTCTTCCTTCCTGGTCTGGCCCCCACCCCCAGAGCTTTCAGGACCTCTCTCTAGAGTCCCCACATCCCTCTCTCCCCAGGCCTGAGAAGGATGGGCCAGCCACCAGTGTGGACGCTGTCTGCACCCACCACCCTGACCCCGTGGGCCACCATGCCTCTGTGCAGGGAGCTGAGAATCTCCACCTGTCTGCTCTTCCTCTCGGTGGCTCCAGGCTCTGCAGCCTGGAGTTTATCCATCAAGAAAGAGCACCAGCTACATTTCTACATCATCAGCTGGAACCTCAACAACTCGGAGCCCACATCCTCGGAGTACACTGCCCTGCTGAGGGACACCCAGGACCAGGTGGGGTTTCCCTCTCCCGTCTCTCCTTGCCCTGAGGGCACCGTCATTCCTCTGTCTGACTTATATCTGTTGTGTGATTGTTTCAACCCTTCACTTTCCCTGCATGTCTGGGTTCTCTCAGTGTCCAGATGTGATGTCCTAGCTGCCTTCCCCATTTCTCGCATGGGTAAACTGAAGCTCAGAAAGGGGAGTATTGTGCCAAAGGTCACACAGTGAGTTAGGGGCAGAGCCAGGATTAGAAGTCAGGTCTCCCTTGCCCCAAGGTCTATGATCTTTCACTGGCTCCAGTGGCCCCCTGCGTCCCCGGGAGACCTCCACCTCACCCACTCTCCCTCATGTTTGTTCTAGGTCACCAAGCTCTACAGAGGCAGCCAGCTTTGAGACATATTTCATTCCTGCCTGGTCACCGACTTGATGTAGGTTGAGGAGATTGGAAGCATTGGCTGAGCTGGTGGCTGATGACTCTGAGCTCCCGTGACACATCATTGATCTGGAAGTCACTTACATCGTGACCATTCTGCCCCACATCCCTGTCAGCTAATCCTAACATCTCCTTCCATAGGTTTTGGGGGGATGAGGAAAGCATTAACGTTTAGTGTCACCAACCTCCAGCATCCTCCTCCTCCTCCTCTTCTGGAGACTTTCAACAAATATCAGCAGTCTAACTGTGCTCTCCAATAGTCTAGCCACTAAACACATGGGGCAATTTAAATTTTTTATACACCTATTAGGATACGATTGACATATTATGTGTGGGGAGGAGTGTATTTTTTAGGTTTTTCTATATACAATATCTTCTCATCTGCAAAACAAATAGTTTTACCTCTTCCCTTCCAATCTGGGTTTCTTTATTCCTTTTTCTTGCCTAATTGCCCTCATTAGAACCTCTAGTACCTGTGATTAACATACGAGATATGGGAAGAATCATTGTCTTGTCCCTGGCCTTAGGGGGAAATTTTCAGTCTTTCACCATTGAATATGGTGTTAGCCGTGGGTTTTTCATCGATGCTGTTTATAGGTTGAGAAAGTTTTTTTCTATTCCTAATTTGTTGAGTGTTTTCTTTTTTAGACATGAAGGGCGTTGTATTTTGTGAAATTCTTTTCTGTATATGTGATGGAGATTGCATGGTATTGGCCCGTATTCTATTAATATTGTGTAATACATAACCAAGTTTTCAGATATTAAGCTAACCCTTCAACTAGAAGTGAGAGATTAAGATGTTCTCAAGTCTTTCCTGGGCGTGCCACAGCCCTGAGCACTTGTGGCCTTCTAGATGCCCGAAAATACACTGGAGCTTTTCAAAGCCCCCTGTGGACATCTCATTCCCCCAATTTTTCTTCTAAGTTTTTGGCTCACCTCTTGCCTGTCTCAGCTGGTATCACTCCCTCAGGCAACTACAATAGAAAACAATTAGCCCTGAATATTTTTATCAAGTGTCCTGGGGACAGACTTTCCACCCTGGGCAAGCTCTGAGTCAAGTAACGTCAAACCCTGAACATGGGGCTTTTTCGGGGAGCTGCCAGGCAGGTCAGCTAGTGAGAGTTCGATGGGGATGGGTCTTTTCAGAGCTCCAAACCCATTATGGCTGCTGGGCTGCTGGTTGTCTCAGCTACCATGGTTCTGAGACTGATGGCTTTCAAAGTTATGGAGGATATTGTGAGAGCAGGATGGGATAGTGCAAGTTATAGTGCCACAAAGTTTGCTCCCTTTATCAAGATTCCACCATGTTTCTTCACTAAACCCTCCTCAGATTCTTACAAGCCGTTGATTAATTTCTAGACTTCTGAAAAGTTGATTTTGACCATTTTTACCAGTGTTCTCATTGTTTTTATGCATTTGCAGAAGTCCTTTCTCAAATGTTTCAAAAATGTTCTCCCTGTGGTTATTTATTTATAAATTAATTACTTAAAATTAAATTACATGAGAAATTCAGTTCCTCACTCACACACACTAGCCACATTTTAAGTGCTCGATAACAACATGGGGCTAATAATGAGTGTATTCGTTAGTGCAGACAAATGTTTACATTATTGTAGAAAGTTATCTTGGACAGGACCCAGAAGAAGGGAATCTAGAATCAGGGTAGAATTCTAGACACTCTTGTTCATCCCTTGTGGCCTTCCAGTTCTGTCCCCCACAGTAACCACACTGGAGTGGACTCCCTGTGTACCTTGTCGCCTTGGCACAGAGACTGGACAGAGTTGCCATCTATGAGGAATTCTTGCAGCTGACCAAGAATGGACCAAGCTGCAGAACTTGACTCTGGACAGGAAGAGTGTCCTTGGGGATGGTAAGGCTCCCTGGTCATTGTGAAAGTAAGTGAGGCTTTTCTGGGGACTCTGGATGCCTGGGGCTGAGAGAGCATTGACCTTTCTCAGGCTGGCAGGAGGTGGCATAGTCCCCCAGTCTTTACCCACCATTGAGAGAGAGAAAAGGACACCAGTGTGATATAAGAGGCCGTCACCTTCTCCTAGACAGCTCTGTGACCTCAAGCTAGTCACCTCCCCTCTCTGGACTTTTGTTTCCTTATCTCTGCACTGTAAGCCACTGGGCCAGATGGTCAGTGAGGGCCTCCAGCTGTGTGTGAAGCAGACTTACAGGTTTGGGGGTCATGTGGTTTCTGATCCACAGGCTATAGTTTGCCAAGTCCCACGCTAGATGAGCACCAATGCGCTAGAACTTTCTGCAGTGGTGGAATGTTCTATACCTGTGCTCTCCAATGCATAGCCATATGTGGCTGTTGAGTACTCGAAGGATGATATTGTGACTGCTCTTTATTGTTACTGATTTTTAGTGTTACTGAGGTACTAGATTTTTTTATTTTATTTAACTAAAATTAATTTTAATTCAAAACGAGACTTGTTGCTGATCCATATCAGACAGCACACCTCTAAGAGTTTGTCTAGATAGAGGTACAAGTAGGGGGACCTGCACCCCTCCCCCCATGCCCACTGGGTGCTGTGTGTCCTCCCCTCCTGGAGTTTATGTTGTAGCTGGCAATAACAAGAATAGAGAATTGAAACTTATCAATTATTCGATGTGAGCAAACTCATATTTGGAGGCGGTAATCAGAGAAGACTTCCTGCAGGATATTACATTGTAGGTTAATCCTAGAAAATGAATATTAAGCAAATAGATAAAGGAGAAGTGGATGATATGTTTCTAGGCATGGAAGAACACTTGAGTGGGATTTTACAAATTTAGAGAGATCCCATAGGCTTGCCAACTGTGATGACCCATTCTCCCCCCGACCGTCATAAGAAAGTCCAGCCCAAATTCAGTCCTCTGTGCCCAGAGGTATGAATTTGGTTTAATTTATTACACTTTTGTTCTGTGATAATGGTCTTGGATTTTGTAGCAAAGTGTGCTCACTTTTTAGAGATGGAAACTAAAATGGGGTGAAACATCATGATGTCTACTTGACTTTAATATTTCATTGAAAACATGGGATGAATCAAGGGTGGCAAGTGTTAATAGTTTATACATTGATGAAATATTGTTTTAATTGGATGGACTATACATTGTTAAATCTAGATGATGGATGTTTATGAGACTGTTGCCTTTATTTTTCTGTGTCTAAAAAGTTTTATTTAAAAGAGTGAAACACACTCACATGCATTCTCCATTTCATTCACTTCCAGAATATTCTCCCAATAGAGATGACACCTTGACTGAGAAGCCTGGTAAACCTGCAGGAAGCCCCAGCCCATGGTAGGGGACGAGTGTCTTGATGCTGTGTCTCATCGAAGAGAACCATGCGCACAGTGTCTTGGATGATGAAGAATGTTGGCCAACCCTTGTCAAGGAGGGTTGAGACACAGTGGGGTCACCAGGAGCCCTGGGGCGATGAAAGGACGTGGCTCACCCCACCACTTGTCTCCCCAGACCTCCCGTTCTGGGCCCTCATCCTCATCTGCTTGGCAGGACTCCTGGTGCTCATCACAGGCCTGATCTGCTGTCTCCTGGTAAGCCATGACGTGTTGCTGGTCTTCTTACTATTGCGTTGTAAGAGCTATTTATATATTATAAATACACATCCTTTTCTAGGGATATGTTTTGCAGATGTTTTCTCCCAGTCTGTGTGTGGCTTGCCTTCTCCTTCACAACATGAGTCATTGGGGAAATGTAAGTGACAGTCATCATGAGATTCCACCACACTTGAGAATGGCTAAAATTAAAAAAACTGACTATAGCAAATGTTGTTGAAGATGTCAAGTCACTGAAACTCTCAGTGCTGGTGAAAAATAGCTTGGATTCGTCTTTAATAATTACATACGTCTACCCAGCCATTCCTCTCCTAGGAATCCATCTAAGGGAAATAACACATATGTCTATACACAGACTTGTACACACATGTTGATAACAACCTATTTATAGTAGACAAAAACGGAAAACAACCCAAACGTCCATCTACTAGTGAATGGATACACAAAGTGTGGTATATCCCCACAGTGGAGTACTATTCAACCATAAAAAGGAATGAATGATTTTTTTTCTTTTTTAATTATTTTATTGAAGTTATAAAGGGTTTTAACATTGTGTAATTTCGGGTGTCCATTATTATTTGTGATTTTCTGTATAGACGGCATCGTGCTTACCACCAGTAGTCTGACTTTTATCCATACCATGCACCTGTACCCCTTTAACTTTTTCACTCAACCCCCAGCCCCCTTCCCCTCTGGTAAGCACTAATCTGTTCTCTTTATCCCTGTGTATGTTTATCTTCTACATATGAGTGAAATTATGCATATTTCTTTGTCTGGCTTATTTCATTTAACATCACACCCTAAGGTCCATCCAGGTTTTGCAAACAGGATGATCTTGTTTTTTTTTTCTGGCTGAGTAGTATTCCATTGTATATAAGACATACCACATGTTCTTTATCCATTCATCTGTAGCAGGGCACTTGGGGTGCTTCCATGTCTTGGCTATAGTGAATAATGCCATAGTGAACACAGGGGTGCGTAAATCTCTTTGAATTGTTGATTTCAACTTCTTTGGATAAATACCCAGTAGTGGGATAGCTGGAAGGTATGGTATTTCTATTTTTAATTTTTTGAGAAATCTCCATACTGTTTTCCCTGGTGGCTGCACCAGTTTGCATTCCCACCAGCAGTGTGTGAGGGTGCTCTTTTCTCCTTATCCTCTCCAACATTTGTTATTTTTTGTCTTGGGAGTTATAGCCATTCTGACAGGTGTAAGGTGATCTCTCATTGTAGTATTGATTTGAATATCCCTAATAATTAATGATGTTATACATCTTTTCATGTGCCTGTTGGGCTTCTGTATATATTCTTTGGAAAAATGTCTATTCATATCCTCTGCCCATTTTTAGATTGGATTATCTTTTTTGTTGTTGTTGAGTGTATGAGTTGTTTATATATTTTGGAGATTAACCCCTTCTCAGATAGATGATTTGCAAATATTTTCTCCCAGTTCGTGGGTTGTCTTTTCGTTTTTTTTTTTTTTTTGAGGAAGATCAACCCTGAGCTAACATACGTGCTAATCCTCCTCTTTTTTCCTGAGGAAGACCAGCTCTGAGCTAACATCTATTGCTAATCCTCCTCCTTTATTTTTTCCCCAAAGTCCCAGTTGATAGTTGTATGTCATAGTTGCACATCCTTCTAGTTGCTGTATGTGGGATGTGGCCTCAGCATGGCCAGACAAGCGGTGCATCTGTGTGCGTCTGGGATCCGAACCTGGGCCGTCAGTAGCGGAGCTTGCGCAGTTAACCACTAAGCCACGGGGCTGGCCCTGTCTTTTCGTTTTGTTCATCGTTTTCTTTGCCTTGCAGAAGTCTTTTAGTCTCATGTAGTCCCATTTGTATATTTTTTCTTTTCTTTCCCTTGCCTGAGTAGACATGGTATTGGGAAGGGTGCAGCTAAGACCAATGTCAAAGACTGTACTGCGTATGTTTTCTTCTAGGAGTTTTATTATATCAAGTGTTAGATTCAAGTCTTTTATCCATTTTGAGTTAATTTTTGTGTATGGTGGAAGATAATGATCTACTTTCATTCATTTGCATGTGGCTGTCCAGTTTTCCCAACAGCGTTTATTGAAGAGACTTTCCTTTCTCCATTGTATGATCTTGGCTCCTTTGTCAGAGATTAACTGACCACAGATGTGTGGTTTGTTTTCTGGGCTTTCAGTTCTGCTCCATTGATCTATGAGTCTGTTTTTGTACCAGTACCATGCCATTTTGATTACTATAGCTATGTAATATATTTTCAAGTTAGGATTGTGATGCCTCCAGCTTTGTTCTTTCTTCTCAGTATTTCTTTGGCTATTTGAGGTCTTTTGTTATTCCATATATATTTTAGGATTCTGTGTTCTGTTTCTATGAAGAATGTCATTGGGATTCTGATTGGGATTGCTTTGAATCTGTAGATTACTTTAGGTAATATGGGCATTTTAACTGTGTTTATTCTTCCAATCCATGTGCATGGAATATCTTCCCATTACTTCAGGTCATCATTGATTTCTTTCAATAATGTTGTCGGGGGAAGAGGGAGAATCTCCCTCTGCCCTTTCCCTTAAGGTTCTTCTGGCTGGCCAAATAATCAACAAGACAGGTTAGCAGGAGAAAATAATACCAAGTTTAATAACATGTATACATGGGAGAAAGCAGGGACACTGCGTTTCTCAACACAATAGCAGAAATTCTCGTCTTAAATATCATTTTCAGCCAATGACAAAGGAGGATTTTGGGGGTGGGGGGAGTCAGTTACAGGAGATTACCACTAAAGCACAGTAAACAAGAGTAAGGTTTATTATACAGCCCCAAGGCCTCATCTTCCACATTGATAAGTTACTAGAAATGAGCTCACCCCCCCTTTTTCTCAATACAGAGAGGGAGATACCTTTGCAAATGGAGACTTCCCTTGTAAAGGATTGTCTGACAACTCCTCGCAGGGCCATCCAAAGAATGTGGCCAGAGAGACAGGATTCCCGATAAGATGGGCTTGTTGGTGCCTTTTCTATTGTAACCTCTATCCTAAATTATCTTTTATAGCAGTCATGATAATAACCCCTTCCTAAAACAGATTTTTTGGTTTTAAATTCTTTAGGCAGTTTGGGAGGGGAAACTCAAATATTTTTCCTGAGCTCTCTGAGTCCTTATTGTCTTCAGCTCGAAATAATCCGCATACCAGAGTGGTGCTTCCTGGGGCAGCTTGCCCTGAGCACCATCAGTTCCCTCCTCTGAAACTTCCCTAGAAGTTTCACATATTAAAAGCCGAGCTGGTGACTGTGGAGAGAGAAATCGTGTTAGTATCCGAGTGATAAGAAGTCTGCAAAGAGAGAAAAGAACGTAGATTAGAATGAGGATGAACAGGCAGAAAAGAACAAATCGGAGCACATTTCCCCACATTCCATTAAACCAGTCCCCCAATCCTGGAAATAAGTCAGTCCAATAAAATGTGTGAGCTTCGTTTATCTGATGAAAAATGTCAATCTTCTCTTTTAATAGATTTAAGTTAGATATTACTTGACCTGTTTGATTCACATAAAAGCAACATTTTTCTCCAAAGATTGCGCATGCTCCTCCTTGCTGAGCAGTGAGTATGTCCAGAGCACGTCGATTTTGGAGCACCACAGATGCTAGGCTGTTAATCTCTGACTGGAGTATGTTTAAGGTTTGCATGGTGGTGTTGAACTCTTGTTCCATTACCATAGAGAGATTTAATATTGCTTTCTCTAACTCATAATCTCCAAAGCCGGGGAATAGGACTCTCAAGGCTGAAAAGAACTTGGAGTTGTGATACACAAGTGGATTTTCCACGATTTCTCGACTGGCACGTTTATGTGGCACAATCTTATGAACAAACGAACCCAAGTTTGTAATTTGGCTAGCATTTAAGGTGGAGTGTTTGGTGACAGAAGGAGCCAGGTATCCAAGTCCGCATCGTCCTGACCAATTAGGTGGGAATCCTTTATACACTTTGTTGCCGCATAAAATGAAAAGACCAGTGTAGTTTAAAGACAAGGTTAGAATTGAATCTGTAGTTCCCAGGATCTGGACTATTTCATGATCTGTGCCACTTGCACTATTACTACCTAAACATCTCCATTTCCCATGAGCTCCTGTCAGTCTGCGAGAACAGAATAGATTGTGGAATAGCTGGTACAGGAGGCCTGCAGTCTGATTTTGGCAGCTATAAAGCCTGGTCTTGTCACCTGACCAGGTGAGTCCAGATTTTTGATCCACCCATATATAGTCTGTGGCATTGGGCAGCTTAACCATGCGGATAGCTGCTATACCCCAAGTTGCACACGGGTGGCTCGTAAGCCATCCAGAGCACTTGGTGATTTGGCAAATGTTTGTGCCAGAGGGAGTAGTGATAGAGTCACTTACAATTCCCTTGAGAGTTCTGAAGATGCCACCTGCGGAATCAAACCACAGAGTTTGACGGCAATATTGTCTCGGTATATCACCCAGGAAAGGTCCAGTGCCATGTTTACTTTCAATGCAGAGGGAAAAACTTTCACTTATTATTTGTGCTTGGGCAAGGGACAGTCCTTGACCTTCTAAGTAATCTTTCTGGGGCCCAAGTGACTCACCAGGAGAAGAAGCAGAGTGAAGTTTCCCTTGTTGCGGATACCATACGCTGTTATTCATCCATTTTCCATACTTAGTCTACCAGGTGTTCATATCAGCAGGAACAAAGACTAGTTCAGGTTCTTTTGCACTATCTAGCTGTTGACATAACCAACAGTCAGATTGATTAGTTAGCGTGGCTAGGGCTTGGTAAACTGGCATAAGGGGGTGTTTGGTCTGTGCCCGACCTGTTGAAAAGGAGAGGGTTAGTAAAAGCAAGACACAGATCGGAAAAGAGCCCATAGCGGAGACTTAGAGAGGGGAAGAGGGACAGATAGAGACCAGCACTCTCCAGTCAGCTTTCTATTAAATGATTAAAAAAAATATATATATATATATATATATCCACTAATAGTTTGTGTGTGTGAGTGTGTATATATATAGGGAGTTTTGAAGCAAGGGGGAGGAAATGGGTCAAAGTAGGTTTTCTTGATCCGTGATCTTGGGAAAAGCTGTCTACTTCGTGATGTCGGCTGCTTCTGGGGCCTGGGTTTTGGCCCTCGAAATCCTTAGTTTAAGGTCTCCTGTGGGGATTATCTCCCAGTTGTCTTGAGAGCGATGTTCTGGGTCTATTTTGGCGTGGCTCGCATGGATCCAGGAAGATTTTTCTTTTATTTTGATGGCAGTGCAGGTCGTCAGTAAAACTTCATAAGGTCCTTCCCAGTGAGGTGACAGTGCGTGTTTTTTTCTAAAGACCTTGATGTACACCAGGTCTCCTGGTCGAAAGGGATGGTAAGACTTGTCAGAAGGTGGTGGCCATGCCTCTTTTACCTGTTGACGATATGCTTCAAGTATACTAGTTAATTTTTGTATATAACAAGTCATAGCATCAAATTGTTCACTTAAGTTCCCATAATATTCATTTAATCCAGGAATTGAAGGTTTAGAGACGCCAGTAGGCATCGGACGTCCAAAAACTATTTCAAAAGGAGTCAGTCCATGCCTTCTATTTGGAGTATTTTGAATCTTCATAAGGGCCAAGGGCAGAGCCTCTGGCCATTTAAGTCCAGTTTCTTGACAGACTTTTCCTAGAGTTCTTTTTATATCTAGATTTTTACGTTCCACTTGCCCTGATGACTGAGGGTGATATGGGGTATGAAATTTTAATGAATACCCAGAGTTTTTGCAAGCAAGTGGTTTATCTCTGCTGTAAAATGAGTTCCTTGGTCTGATTCAATCCATAAAGGAATGCCAAAGCGAGGAATAACTTCAGTTATTAATTTCTTTACCACTGTTGTGGCATCTGCATGTCTGGTCGGATAGCATTCAGTCCATCCACTAAACATGCAGACAATAACCAAACAGTGAGAGTAAGCTAAAGCTGAAGGCATGTCTATAAAATCCATTTGGAGTGCCGCAAAAGGCAGCGTGGGCCTGGGAGGACTTCCTGGATCACACTGATTTCTCCCAGAGACTTGGTAAGATTTGCAAGTTGTGCACTGGGAGGGGATTTGGTCAGAAATGTTATGGATGCCAGGGCAAAACCAATCGTCTTTTAGTTCCTTAACTATCCCCCGTTTGCACATATGTCCCATTTGGTGGGAGATAAGTGTAAGCCAAAAAGTCAAAAGAAAAGGAGCTACTGGAAGTCCATTTGGTCCAATGTATAATCCATCTGATAATTGTTTGGCACCCTTTTGTATCCAATTGTCTTTTTCAGATTGTGGGGCATTTGCCTAATAGTTAATAACATCAGTCAGGGATAAAGGCAGGTTTAAGAATTGGGTGGAAAACGGATAAGGGGGTCCATAGTGAGCTGCATGTTTAGGAGCTCTGTCAGCCCTGTCATTCCCTAAAGATATGACATCAATCTCCTTAGTATGGGCTGAACAATGAACAATGGCAATTTTTGAAGGAAGGTGAATAGCTTGTAATAAGGCTGCAATTAAGTGTCCATTAGCAATAGGAGTTCCTGCAGAAGTTAAGAATCCACGGGATTTCCAAATTGTGCCAACAGCATGGCAGACTCCAGAAGCATATTTGTGTAAATGAAAGAAAAACAAGATTAATGGTTAGAGCAAATTGTAAACCAGTTTTTGAGTTCAGAGGACAGCCAGTGAAGAAGAATTTTAGATGTCAGCGTCAAAGTATCTTTTGCAGTTTAAAATGTCTCTGATGGTGTCGTCAGGTCATCTCTTAAGTTTATATCAAGTTCATCAGCTTCAGTTTGTAAGGCTTCAGGAAAAAGGGCAGGTTCAGTCCTCAGTGATTTTAAATGAAAATGATGGAAAAAAATAGAAAACGTTAGTTTGGACATCTGTAGCCAGATATTTCAGGAGACTAGAAGAAATCAGGATCCAGTCTAGTCAACAGATATAAAACAAAAACCTCAAAAGACAACAAAACTAGGATCTAATATCCGCAAATTTATACTGAAATAGTTTTTACTGAAATATAATTTTTTTCTCTAAAATCACCCTCATTTTTATTGATAGCAAAATTAAAACTAGTTTGCAAAATAAGTCTAGTTCCAATAGAGTTGGCCCAATTATTTACATAAGTACAGCAAGAATAGCAGTTGATCACATAGGCTCTTTTAAATCTGCTTTGCTGGAACTTTTTATAAGGAATCTCACATTGAACTTTAAAGGTCTCTCGAGGCCAGGAAAGCCAAGCCAAGGATTTTGTCATCAGACTTTGCCTGCAATACCTATAGATTTGGGTGAATTCCTCTATTCCGAGGTTTCCCCAAAATATTTCAAGTTTCCTTGTACCTGCCAGATAAGTGACATTCTTTACTTATCCTGGTAAGTGCTGCTTGGAACATAAGGTACCAGGCTAATATTTCCATGTGGCTTTATTCCATAAAGTCCAATCTTCATTTCTCAAAGGCTGTATGGTTATATTGCAAATATGATGTTCCAGTCACAACCTTGGTAATAGAACCAGTGTTTCCAATTGTGTCCTGTTATAAGGAGAACAGATTCTTATTGAACTTATGCAAATAACTATATTGCCATGAAGACAACAATACTCACTTACTAAGAGTTTCTAAATTCGAGGGATCAGGTAGAGAGAAAAAGGTAAATATTTCAATTTTGCTTACAAAAGTATCATTTATCAAATTGTTATGTCATAGCTAGCTCAGGAGAAAAGAGAAAAAGTTTTCCTTAAATCTGAAAAAACAAAACATTAAAAATTCAGCAATACTTCAAATGAAAAATCATAAAAATTATAAGCATCCTTATCAGTTTATTCAGTCCTGTGTAATCCATTCTTGATCCCACTCTTTTTGTTAGTGGCTTTATGAAGTCATCAGTTTCTCCATCGGATTTCTGTAATTTTTTTACCAAGTTCAGTTTTATGATCAGAAAGTTTGTCAGAAACCTGTACTCCAGTGTAAATGTCAGAGTCCTTTCTATGAATTTTTCTGATGTTGAAACATTTTGCAAAAGCATTAGAGCAAAGAAATAAGTCTGTAAACAACAAGACCTCAAAATGGCAATTGACAAGGAAATTTGGTTAATTTTGTGACATACAACACTTTAAAATAATAATAACCAGAATTATGACTGATAACCAGGACAGATCAGAATTTCAGTAATGTTATACAATTTTAAAACACCTATGTCAATAACATTTGCCCACATAATAGCACCTAAGCAGGCTTATCATCACTGTTCTGACAATGCTTTCCATGTAATTGAACATATTGAATAAGCCTAATAAGTTTAGTATCTTTCCCCTTATAGGAAGAGAGCAAATTTCTTTGAGAAGTTCCAGGGCCCTTTGAAAATTCCCAAAGAAATAAAAGTTAAAAAAAAGACTTTAAGATATGAATTTTGGGGGAGCTTGTCAAAAATATAAACAATCAAAGCAAACAGAGCATTAACAGTCCAAAAGTCTTAATAGAGAGACCTCAGTCTTTTGAACGTAGGAAATTATTTTAACAGTTTTTTTTTTCTGTCTTTTAGGTAGACTTACTCAAAGGTAAAGAAAAATCTTTTGTAACCTCTTTATCAAGTTTAAGCAAATTATCCTTTTAAGAGACAGAAGACCAAATTTTAATTTTGCACCAGCTTATTTCTGCTATTAAAACTCATTTACTTAAATTCATTTCAATCTTAGCCAACTTGACCATGCATAAAACTCCTTTTCCAGAATTCCTCTTCCACAAACCTTCTATAACTTTCTTTTTACATTCAAAATTTGTCCCATGTCTTTCTTTTCCCTCCTAGTACTTGAGGACAAATTTATCTTTCTTAACCAAACAAAATATTTCCATTCTTTGTACCTTTATACATCTTACTTTCCTTGTACACAGACACATTTTTCTTAATTTTTAGTAGCTTCAATCACATATACTAATTAGGAATTTTACCCCTTAGAAACCTTAATTTGTAAGTAAAAACTAAGTAAACAATTATAAACTTTCTTTTACATTAGTATCTTGTGGCTTGGAAAATTTATGAACACTTACTTCATCATTTCTGGAAACATGTTACTTTATAGTACAATCTTTTAATAAAACACATGTTTACCAATAGACCCAAAACACCTTTTAGTTTTCCTGTAATGAAAAGCCAAAAGTAGACAAATGTACATTTAGCAATCAATGTCTAATATCTTATCTTATTTGGAAATGATGATACTCAGAGAATTTTTATCATAAAACTTAGCAAAACTCTCAAGTTTTAAGTCACCAAAAAGAGTTTGGAAGCTGTAACCACCATAACACATAATTATTGTTTAAAGTTCATCCAACATTCATCTTTTTCACAACTATTTAGTTACTTATTCCCAATAATTATTTAGATTGCCTACAAGACTTCATAAGACTTCAGATAAAATTAGCCATCATTTAAACTACTATTTTTGTTAACCAGTTCTGTAATAGAAATAACAGTTTTTTTCTTACAAAATTTCATGTAAATTTCGTCACCTCTTATACCTTTAAACATAATTATCATTAAGATTTTTATCAATAGGTCCTGATCTTCTAATTTTGGACAAGAGGAGCATTCCCAGTCAGACATTTTAAAACATACTCAGGCAAAGTTGATGTAACCTCTTTGTATAAAATTAGCTCAAACATTCCAACCTTTATAATCTTATCAACACTTACACTTTTACATGTTCTCAATTTAATTGTAACCTGAGTCAAGGTCTTAAGACTAGTCAAATTTTTTCCTTCCTTTTTCTGGCCTTAATTCTTAGGTACCAATTAAGCAATTATGTGAGAGCTTTCAATACATTTTTTTTCCCCAATATAGAAGTTTTTCCAATTCAAAGGATCCGTCGTCTGGCCATTGACGAGTAGGATCTTCATTTGTATATTTATTCCAATAGTGACTCGAACCAATAAGCCTTTTTAAGGAAAGACCCGGAGGTAACTTTCCACGCTTAAAATAAATCTTTCCCATGGACGCAAGAGGTGTCCCTGGTGAGGGCACAGATGATGTAGCCCCATCTACACTCCCTTTGGGAGTGTAGAATTCACTCCCAAAGATATTCAGACTCCCCTGAGAGCTTGGCACAGCCGGACAGAGACAGTTCGGAACCCCAGTCTACTCTACTGGCCACCAAGGTGCACCCCGGTAAATGCACCTTCCGTATGGTGGAGACCAAGGAGAATATTCTCACTGGTCACAAAGCCAAGTTTTCTCAGGACACAGAACAAGACAGAAGGAAAAACCTCATCCGGTTTTTTTTTTTTTCTTATGTGCACAATGACAGCTTTAGCCACGCCTTAGGTCTCTTGGAGCCAGAATAATACCTAGCGGGGGAGGTGCCGCGGGGTTGGGGACTGTGTGCTTTACAGAGTACCTCGTCATTGCACGGACATTTTCTTGCAGTTGGCGGGGGACCTGTGTCATCTACCCCGTTCCGTGACCCAACTTATCCTGACAGGGGAGTCTTTTGAAAGTGGCGAGAGCCCTAATGGCTCTTAACTGCTCGACCCGCGCCCACCAAATTTGCGGCCTTTTTGGCTTCCAAGATGCCCTTGGCAATGGCCTTCACTTCATGTGCATAATAACCCACAGCAAAGTTTGTAAACGCCGGTCTGGTGAGACCCGCAAACTCACCAGTCTGTGGGGCCTGCCCGGACAGCAGGCTTATACGGCCTATGCCTGTGTCCTACCCTATGGTATTTCCTTCTTATGACAAAAGACACAGACAAAAGAGAAAAACAGAGACTATCTCTGGGAGGAAAAGGGATCAAGATCAAAAACCAAGAGTACTCTACCAAATTTAAACCAAGAGTCACTAAAAGCCCAAGAAACTAGTTTCCCAAATATTTTCTCCTGCCAATCTAAATTTAGAAAGAGAAAAAATTCTCACCACTTCCTTCCGCCGGACTCCGCAGATAGAGATTCCGGGAGGCTGACGTGGTAAGAAGTCTTACCTTTTGCCGGCTTTCGTCAGGCGTTCCCGTATCTCACCATCTGCAGTAGTCCAGGGAGAAGGCAGGTCTTCCAGCCAGAGAAGACAACTTACCAGCCAGTGCTTCTCCTGGCTGGCTCGCCAAAACTGTCGGGGGAAGAGGGAGAATCTCCCTCTCCCCTTTCTCTTAAGGTTCTTCTGGCTGGCCAAATAATCAACAAGACAGGTTAGCAGGAGAAAATAATACCAAGTTTAATAACATGTATACATGGGAGAAAGCAGGGACACTGCGTTTCTCAACACAATAGCAGAAATTCTCGTCTTAAATATCATTTTCAGCCAATGACAAAGGAGGATTTTGGGGGTGGGGGGAGTCAGTTACAGGAGATTACCACTAAAGCACAGTAAACAAGAGTAAGGTTTATTATACAGCCCCAAGGCCTCATCTTCCACATTGATAAGTTACTAGAAATGAGCTCACCCCCCCTTTTTCTCAATACAGAGAGGGAGATACCTTTGCAAATGGAGACTTCCCTTGTAAAGGATTGTCTGACAACTCCTCGCAGGGCCATCCAAAGAATGTGGCCAGAGAGACAGGACTCCCGATAAGATGGGCTTGTTGGTGCCTTTTCTATTGTAACCTCTATCCTAAATTATCTTTTATAGCAGTCATGATAATAACCCCTTCCTAAAACAGATTTTTTGGTTTTAAATTCTTTAGGCAGTTTGGGAGGGGAAACTCAAATATTTTTCCTGAGCTCTCTGAGTCCTTATTGTCTTCAGCTCGAAATAATCCGCATACCAGAGTGGTGCTTCCTGGGGCAGCTTGCCCTGAGCACCATCAATGTCTTATAGTTTTCATTGTATAGGTCTTTAACCTCTTTGGTTAAATTTACCCCTAGACACTTTTTTCTTTTTGTTGCAATTGTAAATGGGATTGTATTCTTGAGTTCTCTTTCTGTTAGTCCATTATTATAAGAGTATAGAAATGCAACTGATTTTTGTAAGTTGATTTTGTACGCTGCAACTTTGCTGTAGTTGTTCATTATTTCTAATAGTTTTCTGATGGATTGTTTAGGGTTTTCTATATTTACAATCATCTCATCTGCAAACAGCAAGAGTTTCATTTCTTCCTTTCCAATTTGGATTCCTTTTATTTCTTTTTCCAGCCTAATTGCTCTGGCCAAAACCTCCAGTACTATGTTGAATGAGAGTGGTGAGAGTGGGCACATTTGTGTTCTTCCTGTTCTCAGAGGAATGGCTTTAAGTTTTTCACCATTAAGTATGATGTTGGCTGTGGGTTTGTGATATATGGCCTTTATTGTGTTGAGGTACTTTCCTTCTATACCCATTTTATTGAGAGTTTTTATCATAAATGGATGTTAGATCTTGTCAAATCTTTTCTCTGCATCTCTGGAGAGGATCATGTGATTTTTATTCCTCATTTTGTTAATGTGGTGTATCACATTGATTGATTTGCGGATGTTGAACCATCTCTGCATCCCTGGTATAAATTCCACTTGATCATGGTATATGATCCTTTTAATATATTGCTGTGTTCGATTTGCTGATATTTAGTTGAGGATTTTTGCATCTGTGTTCATCAGCGATATTGGCCTGTAATATTCCTTCTTTGTGCTGTCCTAGCCTGCTTTTGCTGTCAGGGTGATGTTGGCCTCATAGAATGAATTAGGAAGTGTTCCATCTTCTTCAAGTGTTTGGAATAGTTTGAGAAGCATAGGTATTAAAGCTTGTTTGAATATTTGGTAGAATTCTCCAGAGAAGGCATCTGGTCCTGGACTTTTGTTTTTTGGGAGGTTTTTGATGACCATTTTGATCTCTTTGCTTGTGATTTGTCTGTTTATTTTCTCTATTTCTTCTTGAATCAGTTTTGGGAGGTTGTATGAATCTAATAATTTATCTATTTCTTTTAGGTTATCCAATTTGGTGGCATGTAAGTTGTTCAAAGTATTCTGTTATTATCCTTTGGATTTCTGTGGTATCTGTTGTAATTTCTCCTCTTTCATTTCTAATTTTATGTCTTTGAGGCCTCTCTCTTTTTTTCTTAGTGAGTCTGGCTAAGGGTCTGTCAGTTTTGTTTCAATCTTCACAAAGAACCAGCTCTTTGTTTCATTGATCCTTTCTACTGTTTTTTTAGTCTCTATTTCATTTATTTCTGCTCTAATTTTTATTATTTCCCTTATTCTGCTGACTTTGGGCTTCATTTGTTCTTCATTTTCTGGTTCTATTAGGTGTAGTTTAAGGTTACTTATTTGGTATTTTTCTTGTTTGTTGAGGTGCACTTGTATTGCTATGAATTTCCTTCTTAGAACTGCTTTTGCTGCATCCCATAAGAGTTGTTTTGTTGTCTTTTCATTTTCATTTGTCTTCAGGTATTTTTTGATTTCTCCTTTGGTTTGTTCATTGATCCAATGTTTTTTCAGTCCTGTGTTCTTTAGTCTCCACATATTTGTAACTTCCCCATCTTTTGTCTTCTAGTTGATTTCTAGTGCCATAGCATTGTGGTCAGAAAAGAAGCTTGATATGATTTCAATCTTAAATTTATTCAGGCTTGTTTTGTTTCACAACATATGTTATATCTTTGAGAAGTTTCCATGTGCACTTAAGAAGAATGTGTATTCCGCTTTTTTGGGAGGGTATGCTCTATATATATCGATTAAGTTCATCTGATCATATGTTTCATTTAATTCCACTATTTACGTGTTGCCTTTCTATGCATGATCTATCTATGGATGTAAGTGGGTTGTTCAGCTCCCCTGCTATTATTGTGTTGCTGTTAATTTCTCCCTTTAGGTCTATTGATAGTTGCTTTATATTCTTTTGTGCTGCTGTGTTAGGTGCATATATCTTTATAAGTGTTATGTCCTCTTGGTGGAAAGTCCCCTTTATCATTATATACTGCCCCTCTTTGTCTCTCATAGTCTTTTTTATCTTGAAGTCTGCTTTGTCTGATATAAGTATGGAAACACCTACTTTCTTTTATTTGCCATTTGCTTGCAGTATTTTCTCCCCTCCATTCATTCTGAGCCTGTTTGTTTTTAGTGCTGAGATGTGTTTCCTGGAGGCAGCGTATTGTTGGGTCTTGTTTTCTAATCCACCCCACCACTCTGTGTCTGTTGATTGGAGAATTCAATCGATTTACATTTAGAGTGATTATTGATACATGAGGGCTTAATCCCACCTAATCTATATTTCCACTGTTTCTCTTCCTTTGTGTTTCTGACTACCATTTCATTTTGGGGGTTTTCTGTGGAGGTTCTCTCTTTTTTTATGATCTATGGCTCTGCTCTGATTTTTTGTTTGCTGGTTATTGTGAGGTTTGTATGAAGATCTCATAGATGACATAGTCCATCTTCTGAGAGCCTCTTATCTCTATTAGCCTAAGCAGGTTCCATTCCTTTCCTCTTCTCCTTCTGAGTTATTGTTGTCACAAGTTATTCATTTTTGTGTTGTGCATTTGTGACTAAGCTGAAGTGTTCATAGTTACTTCTGATGCTTTCCTTCCCTTCTTCTTTTAAGTTATAATTAAGTATTTGCTACCCTGTTGTGAAGCAGAGCTGTAGCTTTCTGATTTTGTCTGTCTATTTATCTCTTTGCTCAAAGCTTTGTAGACATTTGTCTTCTTTTTGTTTCAGGTATGAGGGCGTTCTTGATCATTGCTTGTATGGGAGATCTAGTGGCGATGAACTCCCTCAGCCTTTGTTTATCTGGGAAAACTTTTATTTCTCCATTGTATCATAAGGATCGTTTCACTGGATAGAGTATTCTTGGCTGAAAGTTTTTGTCTTTCAGTATTTTTAATATATCATTCCATTCTTTCCTTGCCTGTAAAGTTTCTGCCAAGAAATATGCTGAAAGCCTGATAGGTGTTCCTTTGTAGGTTATTTTCTTCTGTCTTGCTTCCCTTAATATTTTTTCTTTGTCATTGGCTTTTGTCAATTTTACTATTATATGCCTTGGAGAAGGTCTTTTAGCATTGATGTAATTAGACGTTCTGTTGGCTTCATGTATTTGTAAGTCCGGTTCTTCCCCAGGTTTAGGAAGTTCTCAGCTATTATTTCTTTGAACAAGCTCTCTGCTCCTTTCTCCCTCTTTTCTCCCTCTAGGATACATATAATTCTTAGGTTGCTTTTATAATTGAGTCATATATTTCTCCAAGAATTCCTTCATTTTTTAAAAATCTGAGTCTTCTCTCCTCATCCACTGGAAGCATTTCTATATTTCTATCCTCTAAATCACTAATTCTTTTATCCATAATATCACCTCTGTTTTTTAAGGATTCTAGATTCTTTTTTATGTCATTAATTATGTTCTTCATATTCAGAATTTCTGCTTGTCTTTTTTTTAAATAGTTTCAGTCTCTTTGATGAAGTATTCCTTTTCCTCATTAATTTTATTCCTGAGTTTATCGAACTGTCTTAACATTCTTGTAACTTGGTGAGTTTCTTTAATGACAATTATTTTGAATTCTCTGTCATTTAGATTGTAAATTTCTGTGACTTCAAGGTTCGTTTCTGGAGATTTGTCATTTCCTTCTGCTCTGAATTGTTAGTGTAGTTTCTGATGGTGTTTGATGAACTAATCTTTTGCCTGCGTATTTGTGGTAGTATCAGGTCACAGATTCCACCTGCTACCACTGTGGGGGAAGCATGAGCTGTGTTTCTGATCCCACCCCATATGCTGGAAGTTGTGTGGGTACAGTGAGTGTTCCCATCCGCTGGGAAAGCATTCACACTGGGCTCAGAGCTGCCGTCACACGGAGGCACCTACCCACTTGTGAGACCGCAGCACTACTATGGTTATTTGTGCCATCTGGGAAAGCATTTGCATGTGTGCATATATCTGCTGCTGCCTTTTCTTATGCTCATGCCAGTCTCTGTACTTGGTATGTGGGACTTCTTCACGGGTTCTAAGCATTGGCCAATCATTGGGACTGCAGTGGCACGGTGGGCTTTCCAACCATCCAGGAAAGCATTCATTTGCAGGTCCAGGGCTGCCGCCAACACCTCCCAGAGTTGCACCAAGGCGCATTCCTACTTTTGGGGGTGCAGCAGTACTATTGGCTCTCACTCCAACCTGGGAAGCACTCGGGTGTGTGCACAGTGCTGCCAGGGAAGGGTTGGGGATAGGAATGAATTCATAGTACATGCAATGACAAGCATAAATCTCAAAATAATTATGCTGAGTGAAAGAAGCCAGTAAAAAATGAGTACATTGTATATGATCCCATTTATCAAAATCCTTGGAAAATACAGGAAAATCTATAGGGACATATACCGGATCACTGGTTGCCTGGGAATGAGAATGTGTTTGCAAACGGCAAGGAAGGAGGAATTAAAATGAGCATGAGAAAATTTGGGGAGGATGGGCATTCCTTTTCTTGATTGTGGTGTTGGTTGAATAAGTTATAATCAAAATGTATCAAATTGTTCACTTTAAATGTATGCAGTTTACTGTATGTCGTTAATACCTCAATTAAGCTAGAACATGTAGAGGAAAGAGAGGGAGAGAGAGCCGAAAGAGGGAAAAGGAAAGGAAAAGAAGGACTGAGGGTGAAAATTAAGTGGACAAAAGGAAGAGGGAGACACAGGAGGCATCAGGTCTCTGTGGCTTTGGCATCTCCTTCCCCTGGCGTCTCCCATACTGGGCAGCTGACTGGACCATTCTGATGTGCTCTCCTCACCTCACAAGTCATTGTCTGCCGGCGGTAGAAGGAGGGCGACTATGAGCTCCAGAGACGACGCCTGGGCTATTACCTGCTTCATGGTGAACTACGGAAGCTGCGACGACTAGATCTGACTAGATCTGAGGTCCCCTTTTCCCAGCTGAGGTCCAGACGAGCTTAGCTGGAACAGAACGAAACCACATTGGATGGACACAGGCTCCAAGCCTTTCTAGACTTGGCCCCTGACTGGCTCACAGGGGACTAAGCTGAAAGGTTTCACCTTCCTTAAGTCCTGAAAGTGACTACAACTTCTGTCCTGTGGTGTCACACCAATTCATCCCTCAGGGACACCAGAATTGGTGAAACCAGCACAGACATTGCCATCATGTAAAATCGTATCCCCACTTCAGTGCAAGGTTTCCCTTCTTAGGAAACTTTGGAACATCCCTCCCCTTGACTCTGTGCAGCCATCACACCCCTCTCGGTTCCTCCATATTCCTCCCCCACTGAAGGCCTGGCAATCTCAGGTTCCCCTTTTCTGCTTCATTCTCTCAAGCTCAGATTCACGAGGACTTCCAGATCAATCACCCTCAATGTCTCCTCTCCCCACTCATGGGTCCTCCATGACGGGAAACAGGCCAAGATGGGAGGAGTGGGTGAGACATGACTCTGCAGTCACCTTGGGCCTTGGGAGCTGAAATGACTAGGTGTCTGGGAAGCCTGAATCCCAGAGTAACACCAAGGCTCTGGGAAGAGAGTATCTGCTCTGGATGTAAAAGTGAATAAAACACGGGGGGGGGGATCTGAGAGAAAAGAAAGAGTCTTTTTTCATCTTTCTCTGTACAGAGTCCAACTAGCCTCACAGCAGAGGCTTCCCAACAAGCAGCCCAGAGCATCCCAGGCATGAGGCAGGCTGCATTGTTCTGCAGTGGGGCTGTGGGTACAGATTATATTATCTGTACACACTGTGCAGACGACCACAGCTGAAGATACCCAAGGGCTGAGAATTAAAGTCACGGTCATGCCACTCTCTCAGACTTTTTGTGTGTGAGCATCACATTCTCAATCTTAAGCAGTGATTTTCTGAGAATGCACACTCTGAGGATTATAATGATTAATAATATTAATATATTATTATACATTGCATATATTATACATTATACACTGAAAATTATAATTATAAATTAATGTACAATTATTATACATTAATATATTATTATTATATATTACATTATTATGATATCATTATAATGGTTAATAATCGTTATCATTATTGACTATTTAATTTCTCCTAAGCAACATGACTGGCAAGCTCTGCGTGTATTATCCCAGTTACAGTCACAATATTTAGGGTTTTATTCCCATTTTAAGGTAAAGATGTGGAGGCTCAGAAATATTAAATAACTTGACAAAGAAGGAAAAAATTACTACAAAGCTAAATGAAACACCTATTCACACTATGTTTCAAAGAAAGAAAGACGTTATCTGACTTACAAACAGACTCAAAGTTGACATCCCACAGGCCTGCAGTGAAAGAACTGGTAAAGAATGTACATCAGGAAGAAGAAATGTGAACCCAGGAAAACATAACAGGGGTCACATGGAAAGGAAAAAACCGTCTGTCTAATTTAGTATTAGTTTTAAAACAAGACATTAAAAACACATTCGAACCAAAATTCCAGATGATTACCACATGGAAGAATAGAGGAGAGAAGATTTAGCTAAAAAATAACTCATTTTTTAGGGAAGATATAAATACTAAGATACTCCATTATTGTTTAACACATTGCTCTCAGAAACTGATAAATCTGTGGGACAAAAGTAAGTAATGATAAAGAGGATTTGAAGAATGCAACATACTCGATCAGGCAAATAGATAAATCCCAACACACTGGCTTATTGTGAGACTTGTGATGCTGAAAACAGTCGTTCTCCTGACAGCATGATACCGCAATGGCATATCAATTTTCATGAATCAAATTTCCAATGCATATAAATCTAAAAAAATGGAAAATCCAGTATTTCATTGTATGCAACTAGTGATTCAACATGCAACAAATACCAGAAAAATAGAGACCCAGAAGTAGGTGTCTTTTTTGAGAAGACAGATATAACAGCTCTTTAGTGAAATGTTATGTTGGAATCTATTGCAATATTACACAAAAAGGACAATCCATTTAGACTAGGTATGTTTTCTCTGTGACTGTGATGGCAAAACTCTAAAGAATCCCCTGACTGCGATAACTCTTTGTTGATCTTAAAATACAAATACATAACACTCAGGAAAGGAAAGGAAGGAAAGATCTCCTTTCTCTCCTCACCTGAAACTCAATCTCCCACCTCAGAAGGATCACTGTCCGTATCTTCTCTGTTATGCAAAGGAATCAAAGAAAAGAAAAGTATTGGTATATATTAAAGTTTCAAGAGCTCAAAGCAAGAAAACCTAATGACCCCTGCAGAGGCATTGATGTAGTGTGAGCTCCATGTCATCTGCCCCGTCTTGTCTTTTATCACCGTGTTTGTCGGGACGTCCTTCTTGGCCCCTCACTCTCCCTGCCTCACTAGCCAGTCTGTCTGCATCAGTGCTACCACCAGTCTCTCTCTTGCCGTCTTCACTTTCTCTTCCTGTTTCCTGATATCTTCCTGAGTCATCAGAAGTTGTTTGCAAAGGAGCTGTGGGATGTACAGACCAGCTCCTGGGATCGTCTCTGCTGAATCTGAAGACCAGGCAGGGGAGGGCATGGGACTGGAGTTCAGACCACCTGCGAGCACACCTGGCAGGCATGCACCTGTGCAACTAGGTGCAAGATTCAGCAGGGTTTTGGCAAGGTCCGAAGGACTTAACGGTTCACCTGCACTCTGCAGGCCTGGAGACCTTGTAGTATCTTCTGCCATCAGAGTTGTTGGGGCTGCTCCAACGTTTCCTCCCATTGATGGCATCCGACCTCATTGTCAGGATAGGATGTGATTCTAGTAACTGTCCTCTTGAATATGTAACTGGACATCCTCAAAGGGATGGAGATGCTCAAACCAGGCTTTGGGTTTGATTGGTTTCCACAATCATGTCGCTTCCTCTGTGATGATTTGACCACCATACTTCTTTTCCTCTTACCCTATAAAAATAAATTGTGAATGTCGATCAGAGTGATAAATGAAGCCTGCTTTCCCAGGACAATTATGTCAGATGCCTTGTACTTCTACCCTCCCTCTCTCCCTGTGGGGATTAATCTGACCTGTGTCCTGGGACGTCATCAAAGAGATTTGGGTCAAGAACAGAAAGCTCGAGGTCAAAATTCAAGACTACGGCAGGTCATTTCTTCTCCCCCATGTTGTTAGACACTTATGAGTATGACTTTATTCTCTTTTTGTCCTTGTCACTCTCAACAACAAAATCCCTGGTGCTCCCTGTCAGGACTCACGTTCCCCAGTCTTTTTCTAAATCCCAAATCATAGTATTGTTCTGTACTATATGACTATTCATTTGATTAACCCATTGACCAGTTGGTGTTCATAGCTCCATTAGAGCTTAAATCAGTAGTGAAATTATCATCCACCCCACTCCTAGTGAATCTTATTTGACAACTGTGAACATTAAATCTCAGTACAGAGAATGTATGTCTGAAAAAACTCAACTTACAAAAGGAGAATGTGCTGTAAGTGAGAAGTACACACAGGATTTATGAAACCCAGGAAAAAAATGTAAACTCTCTCATTATTAAGTTTTGTATAGACTGACCCACATTGATGATATTTTGGTTATAGTGGGTTAAAATGTACTATTAAAATTAGTTTCACCTGTTTGCTTTCATTTTTTAAAATGTGGCTACTAAGAAAAAAATTAAATTCTATAATATAGAGTGCTTAATGTTACTATTGGACAGTGCCGATGAAGCCATCAGTGAAAATAAATTCCAGAGAAAGTGGTTAGGGAAATTTTTTCCCTAGAAAAGGAGTCTACACTGGCCCACACTGCCAGATGCAGCAAAAACTGTCATACACACACACACACACACACACACACACAGACACTGACAGAATGAAACAAACCTCTTCCTAGAGTCACCACTTCTCCCATGGCATGAGGTTGCACTCCTACTTAGTCCTAAATGCACTAATCTCAAGAAAGAAGGCAGAAGTCAAGGTAATTTACCAGTTAGGAAGATCTAAAACCAGAGACTAAAGCTCAAGATATGTGGTGAATTTCCTGTCGTGGCTTCTGTTATTAATTCAATATGTTAAGGAGACTTTTCCAAGGAGGGTTGTTTTAAAACTCACTTTTTCTTTACTATGTAAAAATATACAGGCTATGTAAAGTATAATTACTCTAGCCAATCAATGAAAAGGAGATGATATAACACGAATACCCTTATTATAAGTCACTACTGGATTAGAGAGTCAGGGAACAGCTGACATTGGGTTAATTTGGCCTTAATTAGGCTGATTCTGATTTCATGATCGTCATATTGATTGTATTATGCTAGAACCTAGGAAACTTCCCAGCCTCCCTACTATTTAACCACAAAGGCCCACCAACCAGACCAGTCCTTGCTGACACATCCCCTGCCTCCATCCCTTCTGACAACCCTTGGAGGAATTTCCCCAAATCTCACTCTGTCCCTGTACTCTTCTACCTGCCCCAGGGCCAGGGAATCATTTTCTCCAAGGCTCAGGCTCTGCGTGTGCCCAGCTCTGGGGATGGCACTTCTCCCTCGAGTGAAGACAAGGATCAGAGCACAGACCCTGTGACCAGCAGCAATTGGACAAAGACTGGGGTTTGCTGACAGAAAAGAACCTTTAGTGGGCACGGTTACCAGGGTCTAAGAAGCCCCAGTGATTTCTCCAGGGAATGTGATGCAGGACAGAGCAGGAATGTCTGCATGTGGTTCGGCTTGGGAATGCCTGTAGGGTGACATAGGTGACATTGGTAATGCATTCGCCAATGTTGTTCACTCATTTATTCATCGTATGTCATGGAGTGCATTCTACATACATCCAGGCAACAGTGTCACTCTCTGGGGCTCACAGGCAGTGTCAGAAGAATTTCTAAATTTTATTTCTAATATATAGGTACAACACTGGCAATACACTAGGTGTTCCAAGCATTTTTCAAACACTAACTTCTTTAATACTCTCCATAAACCTACAAAGTAGGTATGCTGATCATTATTGCCAACTGAGTGATGAAGAAACTGAGGCACCAATCAGGTAAATAACTCAGTCAATACAAATATCTAGTAAGGGATTGAGCTGGAATTTGGACATGAGGAGTTAGCTCCATACTCTGTGCTCTTAACCACGACATTTACTCTCTAAAGACTTCACATCATGAAAAAATTTGATAAGTTATTCATTTTCTTGGTGCATGGAGTAGCCACACTATTTTATCTGTGTCTGAAAAATAGAATACCTGCGTAGAAACTACTGCACATACTCACTCAAATTACATCTACCAATGTCCCCAGTCCCTGAAAATTAATACAGAGACAGGGACAGGGGTTGGGGGAGGGGCTGGGTGGGATTTAACCCACCAGGAGCTGCTGGGACCAGGGTCTCACCAGGATCTGCAGGAGCCTCTCAGTGGAGTTGAACGTGGCTGAGCCGTTGCTCATGTGTGATGAATACCGGAGGGTGGAGATGGTGACGTTGACTATGAGGGTCTTCAGGTTGTGCCCCAAAGCTGCAAGACGAGAGGGAGAGCGATGGCCATCTCTGAAAGCTGGCCTGAGACCACACCAGAGTCCTGCACTCATTATAATCTGTCATCTTCTGTCCTAGTGGCACCACCACCCACCCATGTGGTCACCCAAGTCAGAACCAGCATATCTGCTCAGCTCCTCCTCCCTCCCAGTAACACCCATTCACCTTGCACACTGGTCCTCACATACACTCCTCTCTCCATCCCTGTCCTAGCTCAGGTCTTAACTTCCTTCACCCGGACCAACACCCCAGCAGACTCACTCGATGCTCTGTCTAAAGGATGTTCTACGTGGACTACTAGAAGAATCTTTCTGAAATGAATACCTCACTAGGGCCACCACTGCTCTAGTACCACCCATGGCTCCCTATGACCTTCAGTTTTTAGTTCAACCTTCTTGACCTGGCACTCAAGGCTCTACTCAATCTGGCTCCTGCTGACCTTTCAGTCTCATTTTATCCATCTACTGCGGCTTAAACATTAAGCTTCACACAACCCAAATTCTCCCCATAGGGCATGTTGTTTCTGGTCGGAGACTTTGCTCATGGAATCTTTCTGCCAGGAAAACCCTTCATCCTCTATTTGCCAGGTTCCCTCCTACTCATTCTTAAAGACTCCATCCTGGTGAAAATTTGTCTAGCAAGCTCTTCCCCTCCAAATTATGCCAGGTGCCTCTCCCCAAAATATCCCACATTGTATTATAATGGAGTGTTAATTTCACAAGACTAGGGCTCTCTGAGGGCTGGACTTATACTGAATCATTGGTATAATCTTTGTGATCAGCATGATTGCCCTAAAACCAGAATTTCACACCCTGGCTTCCCAGCTCCTGGATCACAACTGGCTGGTGGACGAGTAGGGCTGGAGAACTTCTCTTGAGAAGGAAAAGGGGCACCCAGATACCTGTGGTGGCTTCTGGTGGCACAGGTGATGATCAAGTATGCAGGGACGTGGTCACCGGCTCGGGAGCTGGGGCGAGGGCTGTCATCAGGGAGGGATAGAGTGGGAGGATCCCCCAGGCTCATCCGGTCTCCAGCAGTGGCTTTCCCAGGACCACCATTCACAGGTGAAGCATAAAGGAGAGTGAGGGGACGGGTGACTGTGTGAGTAGAGGGATGAGCAAGCCTGTGGATGAGAGGAGCCCAAGAGAGAGAGATAGGTGAACAAGAGAGACTGAATTTGGTGGAGAGACAGATGGACGGAGAGAAAACTGGACAGACGGATGGAATATCTGGAAAAGGAGGACCAAGGGCGGGGCTTTAGGAGAATTAAAGTGAAAACCACGTGGGGTCAGAATGTGGTGGAGAACATGTCTGTGTCTAAGGTTTTCTCACCCTGGGTTGGGACTCTCCACCAGAACCCGGGAGGGAGAGAAGGGATGAACTAGGGCCCTTACAGGTGCTTCCATCACCAAGGACAGCAGGTGAAGGAGAACAAGTGCTCCCCAACCCCAAATGCGGATGGGACACAGGAGATCAGGACCAGGAATACTCACTGGTGGTAGTCGGGGCCACGGCTCCATAGGTGTAACCTGTGGAGAGAAGGCGAGAGGAGCTGAGCAAGAGTTGGGGTGAACAAAAGGATTAAGGGAGAGGGAGGATGTAGGGACCTTTGTGGGAACAGCAGAGGGTAAGTGGGGAGGGGTGTTCATGGGGGAGGCAACGAGATGGAAGGAGGCTGGACCCAGTGATCACACAGTGATGAGAAGAGTGAACCCAGACCAGGAGGATAGAGCAATGGATCATAGCTCACTGTAGAGCAATGGAGGCAACACAGTTCTCCGACTGGGAGAGACAGTGTGGCTGTAGCACAGCCCCTCACCACTGACGTAGAGGCTGTCCCAGTCCAGGGTGAAGGAGCCCAGGTGGGTGACGCGCTGGGTCTCATGGCTCAACTCCCAGTTAGTCGCTCTCTGTCCAGCCTGGGACGTGCGGGGGTCAGAGTGGAAGGTGCAGATGAGGTCCACCCCAGTGTTTGCCCCACCCTTCTCAAGCCTGGGTGAGGAAGATCATGGGGATCTGGAATACTGAGCAGGGTCATTCTGGGTGTGGAAAGCGAGAGAGTGGAAGGGAGGAGGCTGAGGGAGAGGCTGAAGGGGCTGCTCTGATGTCTGGAGGGGCTCTCCTCGGTGTCTCCCGTCTGAGACAACCCCCTCACAAGTAAGGCCTGACTTTCTTTAGGATGTGGAGGGGGGCCTGTGAGTGGCAAAGAGGGGTGAACACACAGACCTGGGTGAGGGGGCGTCTGCAGGTCTGCACGGACAGCAGCGAGAACAGTCAGTGCCCTGTGCCATCTGACACATGCAGGCAAGAAAGTACCGTTATGTTCTCTCGGTTCTACACTCCAAAGTCTGTTCTTTCTACTTCTTTCTTACTCCACAGCCATCACCCAGGCCTAGGGAACAATCATTTTATTCCTAATCTTATTCCCAGCACCTCCCATCTTGCCTCTTAAGTCTTCATTCTTAACCATGAAGTCCATTTTAACCCACGTGCTTAGACCAAACGCTAATCACATCATCCTTCTACTCGCATCTCTCCAGAGTCTTCCCACTGGTCTTAGAACAGAGTCCTAAGTCACACCTGATCTGGTCCAGCCTGTCCCCCTCGCCAGTGTGGCTCACGCCCCTCCCCCTGTGTTCACTCAGCTCAACCATCCCTGTTCTCAGTTCATGGACACACCAGGCTCTCTGCTTCAGGGGTGTCCTCATGCGGGTCCCTCTGCCTGAAATGCTCTCTTCAACACACTCCCACACCCTCACTCCAGTCTAACCCTCCAATTAGCTAAATCCAGTCCCAACTCTAGCTCTGAAGCTAAATATCAGTCCTTCTCAAGAGGGCTTCCCTGCCCCCTCAGGTTGATTCCCCTTGTGCCAAACTCCTACATCACTCTCATCATTAACATTTCAAAATCCAAATTCCCAAATACAATATAAATTCCATGGAGGTGGGACAAGGTCTCTCTGGTTCTCCAGGTCCCCATGCATGTGTCCCAGGGCCTGGCTCATGAGATGAGGAACCATCTCGATATGTCTAGGACTGCCCTGGTTTGAACACTACCCGTCCTGTGTCCTGGAAATCCCCTCTTTTCTGAATAAGCGAGGATGGTTTGTCACCATAAATTATACACTCAAAGACTATCTATTGCATGACAAGCACACATTCCCCTCAAGAACATCACAGGAAAGCTAAAATGAAAAAGGCACACACACATACACACACAATTAGTAGAGGCCAACAACTAAATACAAAATTACTTAACAAGATTCTCTGCAACGTGAATCACCAGACCGTTATTTCAGAAAAGTTTCAAGAAACAAAGTTAATTCCCTTTAGAAGGCAAGGTGGTGAGGACAGTCTTTTTGGAGACTAGTGCCCTTCCCTGCAATCTACTCTGTTGCTCAGTACTCTTCCAAATGATTTGAAATGTCATAAAGAAAAAAAATGCTCAAAATAAATCTGGCTACTGGCAAATTCAATTTTAAATTTGTTATTAAGTTCAAATCATCTTTTTCCCTGAATGCTCCTTTATTTCAAATTTTTGTGGAGGATTTATAGGACTTTAGAACTCAAATTGAATGGGTCTAAGGAATGTTGCTGAGTATCCCTCCTAATATTTAATGGGATGTCTTTTAATACTGCATACACACGCAAAACATTTTTGTATTTATATTATATATAAATCCTGACTTTTGAGTATTATGCAATGCAAGTAAATCTATATTTTCTACTATAATACACATTTGTAGTTATTTACGTTTGTTTCATGTGTTCTTATTTGCATATAACTGTACTTACTGAAATATTTACCACACAGAAACACACACAGCTTACCATCTTTCCCTTGAATATAATCCATCAAACATCAATAATTTTTCTCAAGATACCTTCACTCTCAGTGACTCCATGTGGTGACAACCCGAGCCCAGGAAATCTCACTAGCAGGTCTTCTGCACAGCAGAGGCTGCCGGAACCTCTTGGTACCAGGTCCACAGGGTACTCACCTGGCCACACAGAAATCCATGGATCAGCGAGGACAGGTGGACCCTGAGCCTGGTTTCACCTCAAACTTGAGCTCCACGGATGCTTCTCGTGTCTGAGGGGGGAAAAAAAGGCGCAAACAAGCTTTTGAGGCCTTTTATAGGGTGTTGGATGGAAAGTTCACCCCATTCACTCTTCTTTTTTTGTATTTACTGATTTAACTGTAACTGTTGGCTGTGACTGGATTTTCCCGATTCCTATCCAGCCACCTGCTCCCCAAGATGGGAGAAACCAGCTTCGTGCTGTCTGCACTTGACTCGCTCAACTCACTTGGCTGGACAGAGACTTTTTGGTGACTCCGGACCCTTTAAACAAGCTTGTCATTTAGGGACCCTGTAAGTGACTCGGCTGACTTGTCAAAAATTTCCACACTTCATTCAGGGCTCGGGAGATTTTCAGGCCCTGGAGCAGGTCTCCCAACCTCGGCACCACTGACATTTGGGGCCGGATAATTCTCTGTCGGGCCGTCCTGGGCCCTGGAGGACGCTGAGCAGCATCCCTGCCTCCCCCTCTAGATGCCAGGAGCGCCCCATTTGTAACAACCCAAACACCATCTGCAGATGTGGATAAGCCCCCTGGGGACAAAATCACACGGAGGACGATGACGGGGACTCTGAAGAGGGGACGGCGGCGCCCGGAGCCAGGAGGAACAGCAGCCTCGGGAGCCCTGAGCAAACAGCCCAGGGGAAATGGGGCTCCGGGAGGACGGAGGGAAGCCGGGCCCTGACGGGGCTGCCCGCGGCACAGGCCCCTACCTGGACCGTGACTGGAGCCGGGACCGCCCGCCGCTCACTGCGCCCCGCCCCTTCGGCCAAACGTCCAAGGGTATCCTGTCCGCGCGTAGAAGAGGGGACACATTGCGTAGACCCGCCGCTCCTTCCACGGCGACGCCTGCGCTTCCACTTTCAGTCTCGGGCGGTCGTTCGGGGAGGACGAAGGTTTGGGGGCTGTGAGTTGACGCGGCGAGCGGGGCGGGGCCGCACACCCCAGCCTCGGGGCAGGTGTGTAATTTCTAGAGTGAGTGCGAAGCTGGAAAGCGGGCTGCGTCAGCACCAAGTACAGGGACAAAATCTAGGGGCGGAGCTGTGCGCAGGAACCAGCTCTAGGGGCGGACTGTGGGCGGGGATAAGGGTGTGAGTGACTCCAGGACCGGGGGGGCGGTTCTGTGAGCAGTGGGCGGGGACCAGGCTGTGGGCGGAACCAGGCCCGAACGTTGTGGGCGGAGACCAGTTCCAGGGCCAGGAAGAGGCGGGGGTGTGGCTGGAATAAGTCAGACAGACTACACAGGTGGAGGAAATCAGCTCCAGGTGCGGGGCTGGAGGCGGGGATCTCCGTGGACCCCTAGACTGTACAGGTAGCTGGATGTTGAACAGCTGTTCTTCAATCCTTTCCCCACGTTTACACAGCCTAATAGAATGATGGGCCCATATTTAGAATTCTAAATATTTGTGCGTGTTTGCTCTTTTTAATTTCGTTAAAAAATTGTATCATATATTTACATTTCTCTACAACTTGCTGTCCCAAGCCAGTAGATAAGGATATAACGCTATTTTAATTTTAAAAATCTGGGGGGAGGGAGGCCACTACATCGTAGATGCACATGTAGGAAAACTTCAAAGAGCGGTACAAAGTCAATAAAATATTCTCACTCTACCACTGTCTCCCAGTCCTTTTGCACAGATATAAACGTCCTTTCCTCCTCTATCCTTCCAGACATACTGTGTATATGTGGGACGGTGTATATGTTCAAGCCCAAGAGGGATGTCCCCAAGCAAAACATTAAGTCCATGAATTGTCTCAAGAGTCAGAAGTTACTGAAAAGAGATTTAAATTTCTGGTGGAAGGAGATGAACCAGTGATGAATCCATAGGAAGACAACAAAGAAACAAGAGAATTTTACCATTTAAAAGGTCAAAGGAAAAAGTGAGAAGGAAAATGTATTCATAATATCTGATGTAACACATCTCTCGATAACATTTGTATGCTATAAAATTGTAAACACTTATGTCATAAAACAATAGACATTGAATTCTGATTTATCCTAATTCATTAAATAGTTATATTGGGCAAGGGGAATTATGTTTTTAACATATGTAAGAACACTTCATGTTGATTTTTTCAGAGAAGAAAGAAAATGTAAATAGTCAAAAGAGGAAAAATGAAAGAGCTGTATGAATAGCTAATTTAGAAATATAGATTTTCAACCAGAAAATTAAAGAAGTTGTTTTTGGAACCAGAGTCAAGAGTGGGGAAGGTAGCTTTTCATTATCAGGCTTGAAGTATTATTGGAGAGATGTGCGTATACATACACACACACGCACACACACAGGAGCCTGAATTTGTATTCCAAAGGGATCTAACTCTACAAAGAGTTTGTAAAAAGGATTCACTTTACAACAGTAGAACGTATTTTGAAAACTACAGACTTCAAGCATTAAAAAAGCTGTCATCATCCCGGTGGAAAAATGAATGAGGCATCACTTTCCCACCGACATGGTGATAAGCATTTTACATACATTACTCTTGAGCATTTTCACAGCAACCCATAAGGAAGATGGTATTATCTATCTCCATTTTGCAGATGAGGAAATTGGTGACAACATATTGCTAAAATTTTCATATAAGTTCTCAATAGATATTGTTTTATGTTAAAATTGTTTATTGAATTTTCTTTTCATTAATAAAATGATATGTGCCATTCTTACAAATAAGCAAAGGGTGTGTAAAAACAATTTAGCAAAATGACAGTTTTCTTTTGATGTAATTAAATATAACAATCATTTTATTATTCTTCTGCTCTCTGCCTCACATCTACGAAGATATTTCCTATCCTAAAGGCTTACTAGAAAACTCTACTAAAAATCAAGAATCAGGGAATACCTGTATTATGCAAGGTTCCTGAATACATGCAAAAAAAGCCATTATAACAAATTTTTGCACGAAAATCTTAGCTCATTCATGAACTGATAACAACACAAATCATGATTAGGCAAGGTATTTCTGTAGAATGACAAATATTTAAACTTTAGACATTTAGAAAGGTAGGTCATTACAGTAACTAATGTGTATAAGAAGAATTTTTTCAAACTCACTAAGTGCCAGGAAATTGTTTGACAAAATGCACTGCAATATTATTCACAATAGCCAAGAGATGGAAACTACCTAATTGTGCATCCGTGGGTGAAAGGATGAAGAAAATCTGGGGAATCTATACAATGGAATATTAATCAGCCTTAAAAAGGAAGGAAATCCTGTATTCAGAATTGCTTGCCCGGATCATTTCAGTAGCCATGTGCTTTCTTGCTTAGTCCCCTCTTGTCCATTCGCCAACCAGATACCAGGGTGATCCTTTTACGATGTAAGCGCCGCGACCTCTAATGGATCCCTAAAAGAGATTCTGGAGGTAGACTGCCTGGGTACCAGCTGTGTGACTTTGGTCAATTATATAACGTCTAATATTCCTCATCCATACAATAGGGGTTAATAGTATTGTCTCCATAGCATTGTTGTGAGGATTAAATGAGTGAATACATGTCAGATGCCTAGAATGTGCCTGGCACATGGTAAGGCAACATGAAAAATTTAACTGTAATTATAACCAAATTAAATATTGTGATGGCCTATTAATTAAGTTGAACCATATGAAATTTCCAATATTCAACCATTTTGACCCATTATTATTGTTGAATAAATGATAAAACTCAGTGAAGGCAGGTTGTGTAGAGTCAAAAAGGATCGGATAAATGAAAATATTTTTAGAAAAATAAGCTGAAATAGATTGCTTTGCAATTTACAAAACAGTTTCTCATACTTTGTTTCATTTAATCTCTATAGAATGCTTTTCAGGGTATTATTACCACTGTCTCTAAAGGAGTAACTGACTTTCCCCAAATCACACCACATTAAATAACACAATTAGAGTGGAAACATCATTTCAAGTATAAATCCCATATGATATTTTGTTTCTCCTTCATAATAACATCTGTCCTCTCAAGAAAGTGAGGAAATAATGCTGATTCATAGGAACTTAGTCTTAAAGAGACATACTCTCAGATGATAAACACTTTGTCTTTGAAACAGGGGTGTTGCGAGAATAAACTTGGGACCAATGCTTTCTGGGTTTTCAAGTCCATGATTAGAGTTCTGGGAAACAGTAAAAGTAGGGAAAGGGTGAAAAATAGTCCAGAATGAAAAAAGTTTGACGTATGTGTAACTTTATTGATCACCTCAAGTTTCTCTTTTAGTTTTTGGTCTGTGTCACCCTACTAGAATATAAATGCTCTTAGGATAGATCACTGCTATCGTGCAGCAAGTGGTAGGCGCTGAGTAAATATTTATTAAAGGAATGAAAGTGGCCTTGAATACATCTGCTCTTTACTCACCAGAGAACAGCCCCATAGCAGGCAAATGGCATCATTAACAAAATTTTAAAAATCATATCCTTATTAGCTCATAACCATGGATACAAGGCTCCCATTTATTTCATACTTTCTAAGTACTTCAGCATTCTGTTATATTAGGGAGTGTTTCCACAGCCTTGCTGTAAAATAAAGCAAGACTTTTTGGCCCATTGATTGCTGGTTCCAGCAAGGCCCATCCCTATACTTACCTCTAAACAATTAACTATAGATTTGTTATCCCAATGAACTGCGATTTGGTATGGAACCTGTTTTATCAGTGTCATGCAAAAGTAGATATTTGATATGTCTTTAAGTGGTGATATGGATAATAATGTTGATGCAGAAGAAAACTAAAAATTCTCTCTGGTCTTTGTCAAGGGCATGTGGGTGAAGGGTATCTTGGAGTCACTGGATTTGAGAACTCAAAAAGACTCATCCAACTCTTCATGTTACAGGTGAAGAAAATGAGGTCTAAAGAGGTTGAGAGATTTGACCAAGACTAATTCCTGGGACTAGAGAGCAATCCTCTGATTCTCAGCTGGCCACATTGCATAACATCTCCAGCTCCAAACAGCCACAAGAGGCAAGTCTGTTGATGTCCAGCTAGAAATGATTCCCCTTCACGTTTTTACTTTCTCTCTCTTAGATGCCTGCTCTGCCCTGACAAGGAATTTATCTGATCTTTACGCTACACTTAAGAGGAAAATACTCATGGGAAACACTATTGTGATTCAGTGTGGCACTGGAGAGCACAGTCATGAAAAAATGAGAATCAAAAGAATAATAGGTACATAATATTAGAGAAGAAGAGAAAATCTATTATTTTAGTGGGACATAACTTATAAAGTTTAGAACTGGTAAATAAGTGGAGGAATGCGAAAGGAAGCTAGATTCCTATATGAAACTTCAAAAATACTGTGACATGAGCAAGAATTAGTTTAAACATGTTAATAATTATTCCATTCATAAGAGCAATGAATTATTTAAGATAAGTAGTTAAAATAATTGGAACTACACATTAATTATATGAAGAAAATTATAAAGAGATACAAAGCATGTAAAAGCTCAGGTTAAATGGAGAGATATACTATACTTGTGACTGAAAACAGTGTTTCAAAGATATCAGTTTTCCAAACATTATTCAGATTCCATATGCTTCAAATCAACTTTTAAAATGATGCAGTATTTGTTTTATAGACTAAAAGATATCCATTTGTAAAATAAAACACTGGACCATCAACTAACATTATTCACAAGTAAATCATTCCAAATGGATTATAGGGCTAAAATTAAAAGTAAAAATCCACCGCATATAACAGTGATGGATGACAATATAGAAGAATATCCATAATCTTAAAATTAGTGAAGATATTCTTAATATATATGCTTAAAGATGTCTGGTTCAAAAGAGGAAGGAGTAAAAGTAAAATGGAACATGATATGGTCTCTGTCTTTCAGAGACTTAATCTAGAGAAGAATATTCCAGTGTATGATATCGGATAAAGAAATAGAAATCTGTGATAATTACACAAATAATGAGAGGACATATTTATATGGTAGCATAATGTATCAGTTAGGTTCTGCTGTATAACAAAATATCCTAAAAATTGGTAGCTTCTAATAAGAATAGTTTATTTTTTCTCAAAGTTCTGTGGGTTAACTGGGAAGTTATTTTGATCTGGACCTATTGGTGGCTCAGCTGGGATTGAATGGTCTAGGACGGCCTTACTCACATATCTGATTGTTGACTTGAAGTCACCTGGAGTGATGGAGATGTGCAGTCTATCTAGACTCATTCACATATTGATGGCCTCAGGCTTCCCAAGCGCAGCCAGAGAAGGAGAAGTACCAACAATGAGCAATTGTTTTTCAAGCCTTTGCTTATGTCATTTGCTAATGTCCCATTGGCCAAAGCAAGTTACAAGACCAAATCTACCCAGAGTCAACGTGGGATGCTATGACCAAACAGACAGAGGGAGAGGACTAATGTGTGGCCATTTTTGCAATCTTTCACACATAATTTTAGAGGAGAATTAGTATGAATGTTTATGTATTTGTTCATTTGAATGACAGAGGAAAATTGTACAAAGCCAAAAGAAACGTAAAGCAAAAAATTAAGCAGAGATGTAAGGTAAGTTTAGTTGGTATTTAAAGTGGGTCTGCAAAAATGTGGTAGTTTATTTTTCAAGTGTATGCAAGTTCTTGTGACCTATGAAAATAACTTACATTTTGATTATTTTCTCCCCGAATGTGTTTTATTCGTTAACACTGTTGAAGTGTTTCTCTCTGGCCTTAGGAAAATAACGTAGCACTTGGGAGCAAATATGCAGCCTAATAGCCCCACACTGGAGGCCAAGATGGAGAAGACCACCACGGCCACCATGACCTTGCCCTTGGTGCTGTGGTAGACAGGGAGGAAGGTGATCCAGACACTGCAGAACACCAGCATGCTGAACGTCAGGAACTTGGCTTCATTAAACGTGTCAGGCAGGTTCAAGGCCAGGAAAGCCACTGTGAAGCTACCCAGGGCCAAGCAGCACAGGTGTCCAAGGACAGTAGAAGGCAGTGACCGAGCCCTTGTTGCACACGATGAAGATGTGGCGGTGTTCAGAGTGTGCATCTGTGTCAATGAAGGGAGGAGAGGTTCTCAGCCAGATTCCACAGAGACTCAGCTGGATAAAGGAGGAGATGGGAATAATGAAGTTAGGTTCCTCTGACACCAACCACTGCCTCATCCTTCTCCTTGGTGCAGTAACCTTGAAGGCCACAGCCACAGTCATAGTTTTGACCAAGACACTGAAAACTGCCACAGTAAATACAACTCCAAATGTGATTTGTTGAAGACTGCAGGTGGCTGTGTTGAGACGACCAATGAAGAGTAAGGAGCAGAGGAAGCAGAGGGTGAGGGAGAAGAGCAAGATGTAGCTGCGAGTCCGATTATTGGCCTTGACTATGGAAGTGTCTTGGTGCTTCACAAAGACCCCCAGCACCACAGCTGTGAAGAGAGAAAAGCACAGAGCTGTGCAGGCCAGGGCCATCCCCAAGAGGTCCTCATAAGCCAGAAAGGTCACAGCTTTTTGGAGGCAGCGATCTTGCTCTCTGTTGGCATACTGATGATCTGGACACTTCACACACTGATCCATGTCTGGGGAGAGATGCAAAGTGTCCTCAGCCCAGGCTCAGTCATTCTCTCTTATTTGCATGCCCCCAAAGAAGACATTGGGTAAGTTTAGCCAATTGTCTTCCTTTGTTGCTCCAGGCACCAAATAACAGAATGTTCTGCAGAGAACCATTCCCAGTTAATACTGCCCATCTTCTTTCTGGTTAAGTAAACAAAGCTATTATCCTTCTCAGTAATTATCTTGCATATTCATGAATGCTCTTTTTTCTCAGCAGAAAACCAAAAGTCCTCCCTGTCTCTCTAAGCTGTACCCCTGTAAACTATGGCCTAGATTTACTCATTCAATGAGCAAGCAGTTATTGGAAAACCTCCATGAGCCAGATAATATGCTACATTCTAGGGAAACAGAGATGACCAAGTCATAGACCTCACTCCTAGGGAGTTTCAAAATAAGACCCTTTATACCATCTAAAATGATCTCCAGTACATTTCATCTTGATTTCGCTTCCACCACTTCTGTTAAGATTTTAGTCACTTCTCTCCTATGTTATCATAAGGTCTCTTTACTCTGGTTCCCTGCCCTTGTCCTGCATCACAAGTGATACTTCTACATGTAAGTGGAATCATACTTATCCTCCATTAAAAAATCCGACAAACTCTTAAGAAGACCAAAAAGACTGTATAACCTTGGTCTTGCCTACCTCTACTACCTCTGCTCTGATTTTTAAGATTCCCAAATCTTCATGTGGTTCTGAAAGTGTTCCGTGCCCACTCATCCCTGCAGGTATCAATACATGCCTTGTCCTTCTACAGGGGCATTGCTTCTTCCTCTTTACATCCCCTTAAATTCTCTCACTTTTCACGTTTAGAAGTACAATCTGCCTGATAACGTTTTCTGTGGATGGTGTGAGTTAGGGTTGGCGAGTCATTGTCTTCTTCATGAAGACAGCCAATTTACCCAACATGGTTTATTGAAAAGGCTTTCATTTTCCCACTCCTCCTCAGTGTTTCCTTGTAAATCAGACGTCTATACGTGAGTCCCTATATGAGCAGTTTGTATCTGAACTTACCATTTGTTTCCGTTGATTTTCTTGTTTATCATCTTGATGAACCTCCTCTATTGTGATGCTATAATACTTGATGTCAGGTAGAGTAAGTCCTCCCACTCTATTCTTTGTCTTCAAGATTTTCTTAGCTAAGTTTTTCCTTTATCATTTCCATAAGAATTGTATCAATTGTAATTTCCACAGAACGGGTCAGCATTTTAGCTGCAATTTTGTGGAAGCTGTAGATTAATTTGGACAGTTTTGATATCTGTAGAATTTTAAGTCTGTTCAGTCACGAATTTCGTTTATTTCTCCACTTCTTTCAATCTTCCTCCATTTTTCTAAATGCTGTTCTATAAATTAATGGAGAGAAATCTTTTGAAAGTCTCATTAAAGTTATTTCTAGGTACTTCATACTTTAAGATGTTGTAAATGTCATTTTTTAAAATTTAAATTTTGAATGTTTTATGACGGGTAGATGGAAGCAAAACTTTGTATATTAACCTTGTATTCAGCCACCACTAAACTCAGTTAATGCATTAATTTATATGGATTTTACATTTATACCATAATATCATCTGAAGATAACATCAATTTTACTTCTTCCTTTGAAGTAAATTATTCCTTTTATTTCTTTTCCTGCCAATATTGTATCAGGCAAGACCTCCAGCAAAACGTCTAATAGAGGCAGTGATGTTAAACATTCTTCTCTTATCCTTGCTTTCAACAGTGCACCATAAAGTTCCATTCTGTGAATACTATGTATGGGAGTAAGAGAGTTTCCTTCTGTTCCTGATTTGGTAAGGGTTGTTTCTGTTGTTGTTGTTTGTTTTAAAATATGAATAGGTGTTTAATTTTACTAGTTTTTCTTACAGTTATTGAGATTATTATTTCTCTTTTTTCAGAGATTAGTATACTGAATTACATTGCATGAACCAAATTTGGTCATGATATGTCCTTCTTATAAAATATAGCTAGATTTGGAACGTTGAATTGATGTGATTTTTTTTTTTATTTTAGAATAAATGAATTTAATCCAAGAAAGAGAGTGGCCTGTAATTTCCTTTCCTGCAATGATTTTGTTAGATTTTCGTACCAATGTTAATCTGGTCTCTCAAAGTGAGTCAAAAAGATTTCTGTATTTCCTATTCTCTGGAAGAGATTGAGTAGATGTATATTATTTCTTTCCTGAATGTTTGGGAAGATTCATCAGCTTTGTACCGAATAAATAGCCTACAATTCAAGTTTCTAGAAATGTTTTAAAGTATGGTCTCAATTTCTCTAATAGGTATGGAAATATTCAGATTTTTCATTTTTTCTTGAGACAGTTTTGTAACTTTTATTTGCCTGGAAATTTGTGAATTTCCTCTAGATTTTCATTGTATCAACATGATGTTATTTATGTTTTCTTCATGCTAAAATTTTTCCATATGATCTGCACTGATTACTCCCTTTTCAGCCTTGGTATTTTTTTGTTGCAATTTTTCTCTTTTGTTGAACATTAGTACTAGGATTTTATTGAGTATATTTGTCATTTATTAGAATCTAATTTAGTTTTATTTATCCTTTTGATGTTTGCCTTTTATTGTGTTAACACTTCCTCTAATATTTACCATTTTGTGTTTTCTATTTTCCTTTTGTTTAATTTTCTGCTCTTTTTCTAGCTTGTGATGAATGCTTAGAATTTAGAACTTCAACCTTTCTATATTTAAATATACACAATAATATATAAATATATATAATCTAGGCTTATATATTTCTCTCTAATGATAGTTCTAACTCCCCCCCATAAGATTTGATGAATAATATTTTTAATTGGAAATACATTCTAATATCCATCATAGTTTACTCATTAATCATCGGTTGTTTACAAGTGTATTTATTAATCTCCAAGCATGTAGGAATTGAAGTTAGTGGACGTGGTGTTCTTTAGATGTGCATATGGAACATATACCCAAATTTACCATGTGCCAAATGTGCATGTGGAAGCTTTATCCAAATTGACGATATGCCAGACTATATCATCAATCTCAGTACATTTCAAAAAAATTGAAATTATACAAAAGATGTTGTGAAAATAAGCTTCATATCAATCACAAAAATAAAATTAGATAATGCCACCATGGAGGTTATTCCAGCATTGCACCATTTAATATCATAAATCTGAGTAATTCCAAGATGTTAATTATGGTATGAAAAATCTTCAGTGTTAGTTTTCTGTCCCTCTTCTACTTCATGACCCAACTCCCAAACCCACATTGTCTGTGTTCTAGTCATGTTGAACCTTTACTCAGTTCCCTAGAATATTAAATGCAGGGCTAATTTGCCAGTTTCTGCCATTTCTAAGAATTCCACCAAGAATTTAATCCGCCTTCATTAGTCTGATATAATACTAATGCTACTGCCTCTATGAAGAAGTCCATGGCACTTCCCTCCCCACAAACATATATCCTATCACTTATTTCATCCCATGGGTCTCTGCGTACCTATATTGCAGCCCTATGTCACCACCTTGAATTCACATCACTACATGTTGTCTCCCCTACTCACCTGTGAACTCAAGGAGATCAGGGACCAAGCTGTACCATAAGCTCATTGTACACCATGGAAATACTTACTTCTTAAATCAAACACAACCTTCTGAGCTCCTGCTCTGTGCCAAGAACAGCACCAGACACTGGAAAGATAAGGATTTGTTCAATGTGATCTAAATGTAGCTTTAAAGAAGATGAAAAGTAAGGACTTACAATACCATGTATTAGATTCCATGAGAGAGATTTAAGTTAGGTTACTGTGGAGTGGTCATAAAGGGTTTCCTTGAGATGATAATGTCTGCAATGATGTTAAAATGAGTAAAGCAAGCTAGTTCAAGGTAGAGAGAGAGTGTATCATTTTCGGAGGAAATATTATTGGTTATAAAAGTTAAATTACTTAATGGAGGAAGGAAACATTTTGACCCTGCAGTCCTCATCCAGAGCTTTTCTGTTTCTTTGGGAGAACAGTGCATACAAAAGAGAGGTGGAGAGCCAGCCCTGATGGCCTAGTGGTGAAAGGTCAGTGCTCACCACTTCAGTGGCCCAGGTTGGTTTCCTGGTCATGGAACCACACCGTCTCTCTGTGAATTGCCATGCTGTGGTGGTGGCTCACATAGAAGAACTAGAATGATTACGACTAGGATATGCAACTATGTACTAGGGTTTTGGGGACAATAATAAAAGAGGAAGATTGGCAACAGATGTTAGTTAGCTCAGGACAAATGTTTCCCTTCAAAAAAATAACAGATGTGGAGAATGTCGCTGCAAGGCATATACTCACCTATCTCATTGGAAATCTCATCTCTTGGCAGGGAATGCAATCAAAACAACAGGCAGCCTTGCTCTCCTGAGTGCTCTTCCTGAATCCCGGACTGCAACTCTCACTGCATACAGAGTGTGGAGTCTGGAGAAAATCAGATAACACTTGATAACAGCTGTGACTTTTACCTAATTTTCCAGTAACTAGAGTGTTTTAGAGTATTGAGTCTTAACAAACGTAATCTTGAAATATCTAAATCCAATTCATTGGTTGGATGCCATGCTTATTGTATGATATAAAACACTGGTACACCTCAGACATATTGTGGATTTGTTTCCAGAGGACTGCAACAAATCAAATATTGCAATAAAGTGAGTCACGCCAATTTTTTGATTTCCTAGTGCATTAAGAAGTTATGTTTACTCTATACTGCAGTGTAATAAGTGTGCAATAACATTATCTCTAAAAAACATGTACATAACTTAATTTTTTTTAATTTATTCCTAAAAATTACTAACCACCTTCTGAACCTTCAGCAACTTGCAGCCTTTTGCTAATGAAGGTCTTGCTTCCATCTTGGATTATTGGTAAAAGAAAAAATTACTTCAGTTGGAAGTGAATTGTTAAATTCCCATATGTGACCCTTTATGAAGCTCTGAGGGGGCACAAAGCCCCAACAAGAGTTTGG